>NC_090870.1:58533554-58546545 GCF_036669935.1 Montipora foliosa
GTAGACCAAAACGTCACCTCAAAATATAAATTGCACAATCTTAAGTCTTTCGCGATTATTTAAACTCGTTCAAGTCGTAAAATATGGGCGAAGTATCCAAAAAATAAATTGGGTACGAGCGGTTTCAGATTTAATCCGCAGAGTGAAAGGTTCAAGTGTGTGTGTGTATTCACATTGTCGTCAAAACCTCAGATTTGGTGATTTTAAGTCGTTGTTATGCAGATTACTTACCGCACAAATATGTGTTAAAATGCGTACCGCTCGCGTAGCAAGGTTATTTTTCCTCTTTTAACCAATTTTGTGGCGTTGTCGTTGCTGCAGCCATCGTCGTTTCTTAATTAATTAAACTCCCCAATGATTCAAAAGACAATTAATAGAGTGTTTTCACTCACGTGATCAGTAACCTTGTTTTGCCACAGAAAAGAAAAGAAAAGAAAACGTTTGCATGATAATAGAGCTCAATTCCCGGAGGATTAGTTGGGTACACTAACATGGCCGCCGTTCCACTAACCTGTTCCAAGCTCCCAGATAGAAGGGAAAGAGAAAAAAATGCGTGCGAAAAATGAGTGGGGGCTTGGGTCCCCCGCCTCGCCTCGACCCAAGCCTCCAGGTTGCTGGCCAGCGGTTTTCGTTAAAAAAATGGTTTGGTGGGGGTGCTCAGCTCAGTCTCGCGGGCTCAGAAAACATTGTTTTGGAAAACCACCATGCCCGCAGTGACGTCACGTGAAAACACAAGATGGAAATGCACTGCCCAATTTCAAAGACACCACTCCTCAAAGTTAAAGACACTGAAGAATGCAGTTACTTCTTATTATCAACAACACGACTCTTCCTCTTTGGTGTGATCACTGCCGCTTCATTATTTGAGCAAGTGTCGGGGCTTCTCTGTCACAAAGATACTCAAACCAAAACGCCCTCTTGGGAGTCGAAGAAAGACCGCGATCGTAAAGAAACACAGAGTTAGAAAAGGAGAGAGGTGTATGCCTTGGTATTGCCTCCTGATTCCAGGTGTTTTGCCATAAAGATCTTCGCGTGTGCTTAACAAGGTTTGAGGAGGAAAAAGAAGAGAGCAGGAATCCTTGACAGACACAAAGAAGACGAAAAAACAAATGTTAGAAAGGAATTAACTTCATTAAAATAAAGTTTAAGTAAAGGATACACAGAGAACAAAAGTTAGCGAAAGCAAAGACTAAAAGCTCGCAACTCTCTGGGAAGAAAGGAAAGTAGTCGCGATGAATTAAGACAAAACAAATCGATCAGCGAAGAATAATTAATTGAAACTAAGCGCCTTGTTCTGCAGGACAGTAAAGAGTAACTTAAGAATGGATTTGTCGAAAGATGACACAGCTTTTCAAAAACAAACCATGCAAACAACTTGAACGCAAACCTTTGAAACAGCAAGTTAAAAAAACTTTTCAGTAGTTTACTGTAAAACGCAATCCGTCTAAATCACATGGCCGGGAAAACGCAAGTTGATAGGAAAAAGAACCTACGAGTGTAATCAGCCTTGGGACAGACACAACTTCTTGAAATAAACGCAGTTGAGAGGCAAGATCGTAAAAATGTCAATCTCTTAAGGTATTGCACATACTTAAGTCGGGTGCCAGAGCGTACTTTACCCGCTTTATTTTGAAGCGACTTTATCTCGGCGATTCGCGCTTATGTAGGATGCGCATTCCGACTGCCTATATTCGCTTCAAAACAAAACGAAAACGATACTCATATAACCAGGGAACACAGTACTTACTGAAATAAATAGATATTTGTTGTGATGGGCCTGTTTGGCAACAGATTACATGTATTTAAGCATGATGGAAAAATAGGAAACTTAAGCAACGACGACGGCGACGGCAACGAGAACGTCATCTCAAAATATAAATTAGCATTATAGTAATCACTTCGTGACTATTTCAACCTTTTTAATATGACAAGGGTGAGGTCGTTCTTTAAAAGTGACACTGGTCGGAACGGCGCTTAATTTAGGGGAGAAAATTTATCCTCAAGTACTGACGTTATTCATAACACCTCAAATTTGGCTATTTCACATTAGGGAGCTTAAGATCTACGACGGCGACATCGACGAAAACGACACCTCAAAATAGAACTTTGCTCTAGTAAAAGTCTTTCGCGATTATTCCATCTCGTTCATGTCGTACAATGTGGGCGAAGTATCCTAAAAATAAATTGGTACGAGCGGTTTCAGACTGAAAATAGAGAATGAAAGATTCTCTGTTGCATGCTCACGTTGTCGTCAACACCTAAAATTTAGTGATTTCTCGTCGTCGTCATGCAGAGAACCGCAAAAATGTGAGCTGAAATCCGTGCCGCACGTGCAGCACGATTATTTATGCTCTTTTAACCAATGATATCATTGTTTTCTGGCGTTTTCGTCGACGTCGTCGTCGTAGATCTTAAGCTCCCTATTGTTGTTTTGCAGACGACGACAAAGAAATGGACAAATTTATAAAGTGAAAAACGCACGTGCGGGGCGTGAAAACCTATTGTTTTTGCCCACTAAATATGCAAATTTGTGACGTTCTCGTTGCCGTCGCCGTTGTCGTTGCTTTAGTTCCCTTATGATACAAGAGGCAGAGGACGCCCGAGTGTGTACTACACCTACGGTTGTGTCCTCTGCTGTTTTTGACAAAAAAAAAAAATTAACAGTGACATTACTTAAGATTTCGGTTTATTACGAAAATGTAGGATCGCTTTTCATGTTATATTGAATATCGAAAGCAATTTTGGGATTGCACTTTTTTACTACAATTCAACCAATCACAGGCAACTGACTTACGATTTCCCGCGCTTACCGACGGCTGCAAGGAATTTGCAATGTGTTTCGATTGGCTCTCTCGATTGTCGGCGTCTCTTGTGATTGGACACACAAGTACTTAAACTCTATTATACAAGATGAAATTACTTACGTTTCTTTTTGTCCACTGGTGGCGGTATTTCATCCCATCTCTTTTGAACAATGGCGACGACTCGAGGGTCCGCGTACGCCTTGGCCACGTCTAATGCAGTGTGCCCCTTTTTGTTTTCAAGCTGGACTTTTGCACTGAAAACAAGGTAAAAGTAAGGTAAAGTCCCTGTTACGAGCCAGAAGGCACATCAGGCCGGCGCTTATCTCCGGTTTCTTGTAGCATGAAGCGACTAGGATTATTTCTACTCCCCCCTGGATGGGATAACCCCTAGCATTAAATTCGCCGGTGCCCACTTATACACCTGGGTGGAGAGAGGCACCGTGAGAGTAAACTGTCTTGCCCAAGAACACAACACAATCTCCCCGGCCAGGACCCGAACCCGGACCACTTGATCGATCCGATCCGATCAATCCGATCCACTCGATCGATCTCGATCCGGACGCGAGCACTCTAACCATGAGGCCACCACGCCTCCCACAAGGACGGATTAAAATTGAAGGGATACTTTTTTCTCTGTGACCGAGTTCCTATGTGGATGGGGATCATCGAAACACTAAAATTCGTATTCAAAAATTCAGAACGTCTTGCGAAAGGACACCAAATTAAGGCAATCTCATTCAGAAACTTCAAATTGTGTACAAAAAACTACTTTATACCAAAACGAAAAGAACGATTCAAAATGTGCGAAGCGTAGCGAATAAAGTTCATAAAGAACTAAAGCATAGGCTTTAATTGAAAAATAAAACCATGTAAAAAAATTGCTTCGACCAACCCTTTGGATATGAGAAGTTCCACTACAGCTTCCCTGGAGCTTTCAATCGCTCTCATAAGTGGTGTTCCTCCATTAATGGTTTGTGCATCGATTTCCGCACCGCGATCTAGCAGAAACTGAACAAGATCCACTTGTCCAGAATGACATGCATGGTGCAATGCGCTCCACTTGAAATTATCTTTTGCATTTATATCCGCGCTGAAAGAAAACAAATTAATGCATTTATACACCACAGGAGTTGATAAAAGTTGAATTGCCAACGTTAAAAGATAAATGGCTGACGTTTCGAGCGTCTGCCATATTGTCGACGAACAGCTTCAGGTCTTTTACCTCAATCAGAGACATAAAAAAGCTCATGCGCCTTATATGAAATGAGGAGCGCCAGAACGCCCAAAGAACACAGATTGAAAAGCTCACAAATGAAACTCTGAAAGAATGTGGACTAAAACAGAAAGATAGTTCACGTTTCCCTTCTAGCGAAAAATCTTTATATTTTCGTTAGGACATGCACGAAATTCAGCGTGGCGGAGTGGATAAGTTCCCGGACTTTCAATTCGTAGTTCCTTCATACACAACTTACATTATACATACACACTCACGTACACAGGAAACATGACAACGTAACTTACCCAATCTGTAATAAATAGGCAGCTACATCGATGTTTCCGTGGGCACAAGCCGCCATTAGCGGCGTCTTGTAATACTTGTCGCGTTGATCAACTGACACTCCTCGGGCAAATGCGGACTTTAATGTTTCTAAATCACCAACTTTAGCGGCATCACTAATGTTCATGTAACTAATATCTGCCCAAGTAAAAAGATGTCACCATTAAAACCGCACTGAATTAAATGACTTGTTACGGCAGATTCCTGAAAGTAGCGAGGGGACGAATATTGACATGCGTTGCAAAGTGTCTTCTTTCGTAGCACTCAAGTTTGCTCTTAATCTGGAATTATCTTGAATCCCTGCCAGCACATCTTTCTCTTTCTTCCCCGCACTCCGCGTGCCTCAAATTTGTCTACGTTGATTTCCATGTTATTTTTTGTGAGTACGTTTAATTCTAGTTTAAATAACCTGTCGAGAATAGTTTTGCTCTTTGTGTGTTACTTTAGTCTTTGCATGTAGATTTAAAATAAAGCAATTCTTCTCGATAGTCAAAAGATCGCAATTCGTATGTGCATATAATATGAAGAGCAAAGAAGGCGCGACGGTTCGGACCCTCAACTTCTACCGATCCTTCCTGGGTTTGATTCCCCGAATCGACATGGATCTGAGTCGAGTTTGGATCTCGATGCTCTAAAAGGTTTTTCTCTAGATACCTCAGACTTTCCTTGTCTGAAAAACAAATGCTTGATTTAATTTCAAGCTGACTAATTTGATTTATTAGAAATGGACAGAGTTTGTTTGTCGTCTCTACCCAACAGTGACTATCAGGGATAAATTAGCCACTGCGTCACGCAAACTGTGAGCCATAACTGCAATTATGTAATTCTATCCACCTAGCAACTTTCGGTTTTTTGGCTCCCCTCCAAAACAAGACAACGTTGTTTACATGAAACTATACCCACCTGGAAAATTTAGGTACCACGCAGAATCATCTTGAATTGGATGTGATGGTGGATTGTCACGATCAAATCTTGTATTGTCAGTGAAATGCTAGATATAAGAATAAACAAGAGGATTGTCAATATCCCATAATCAATTTTATGCAAAAGCATTTATCAAAGAAGTGAATTCTGATAGTGATGCAAGAAACTGACTTAATTGCAATAACTCATGCACAGTGAAGCAGGATGCACTCACCACATATCTCTCTATAAAGTCAGCCGGTGGTCCCCCGTGTCGTGTGCGGGGGCCGTCTGGGGCTGTACAGATTGGCAGGGGGATTTTCGTCTTGCCCTAATAGAAGAAAAGAAAATGAGGTCAGTTAATCAAGGGGTGCAAGGGATAACGCAGTGGTAAGATCACTACCCTCCCATCAATGTGGCCCGGATTCGATTCCCAGATTCGCCGTCATACGTGGATTGAGTTTGTTGGTTCTCTACTCTGCTCAGAGAGGTTTTCTCCGGGTACTCCGATTTTCCCGCCTCCTCAATAACGAACATATGACTTGATTTGCGTTAATTGTTAATTTCAGTTTACAGTCTCCCCAATTAGTGCTGAGGCGCTAGAACGACTAAACACTTAAAGTTCCTTTCCTTTTGAAGCCCACATCTGGGAAAGCGACAGGGTCTATATGTTTATGAGGGCACTAATTTATCAACTTCATTACCTTCTTTTTCTTTCCTTTTTACCACCGCCTTTTTTCTTCTTTTTCTAGAAAAGAAAACCATTGTGTCTTACAGCAAAAAAGTAAATCTAAAACAACACTACAACATATTAATTTTGTTTCTGAAGCAAACTGTTACAAACTATAACAATATCATTTGGACAAAAGGACTGATGAAGTAGTGTTAAGCACCGATGTTCAGGACATTTAGGAACTTATTGGCGACCTGATTGGACAGGCATTGTTCAAATATAAGCTCCCAAAATTTGCACATCATTCGAGATTTCTTTTTTTCTTCGAATTGATCATCAGACGACAACACTGCTTGGGGTCGCATTTAGGGAGTTAACACTAGTGTTAAATCAAGTTCTATTGTTCAGTGTTCCCTAGGCATTCAAAACACCAGAGAGTAGCATCAACACTAGTGTTACACTGTGTTTCTTTCGAGTGTGACCGCAACTATTGTAGAGAAATTGCATTTTTAAGATTTATCTGAGTCGAGTTCAGTGTTTCTTCCCCTTCTGTTGTAACATTCATTTACAGTAGTTTTGACCTTTGCTTTCACTTATGCGTAGATTCTTAAAATACAGTCATTTCTTGTGCACATCATTAATAGAACAAAATGATACTTACCTTTCCAAGCACCACCATAAATTGCTGCAAAAAAGAGTGAGAATACACTCAATCCACAATTTATCCGCACATTCATGAAAACCAGAAAAGACATTCAGTCATGACGGAGTAGTTGAGGCAGGAAAATCTGGGGTAGGATTTCCTAGGGAAAGTACATTCCAGGTGGATAGGGAATGGAAATGTAACCCAGAGCACTAAGCAAGTCTTTTGGAAAGTGTCAAGTTGATAAATAACGATAACACTGATAATAAAATAATGATAAAAAAAATTAATAATAATAAGAATGTCATTAGTCATTAGTCATTAGACATTAGTCATTTTACAGTCATTAGACTGTAAAATAACTGTAGATAGTGTGGATATTTGAGATACACGGTCTATATGCTTTTATCCTCGGGGCGTTTTATGGACACTGGTTTAGCCGTCATTAGTATAATTCGATTGTATGATTTTAATATCTCTGCATCATGGAATTCGTAATTTTATAGAATTTTGAATTTTTTTATTATCAATCATTTCTGTTTCTTTAATGTAAGTAAGTGAAATAAATAGTTGTTTTTATAATAATAATAATAATAATAATAATAATAATAATAATAATAATAATAATAATAGCAATATTTGCATAGGGTGAACCTCTATACAAATATATTCAGTTACAAGTGCTTCAGAATGTTATAAGATACAGTGTAAATTTATGAAATAAAATAAATGAATTATAAAACATAAAACACAACAAAACATCATTAAATTAAAACTTTGTTAGTAAAAACCAATTAAAATCTAATTAACAATAAGACAACTAAAAGCTAATTTATTCTGAGTCAGAAACCATTCCAAACCTAAGACAAAGATGAGAAAAAGTTAAAATCCTGGCTAACTTTTTCAACCTGTGGTTTTTGACGAAGGCACCTAGACTTCCCGATGAGCAAGCAATATTTTAGTGCATGCAAGCGAAAACTCATTTACTGGCCCACTGGGAAAGTTAGTTTTGAGGTTTTTGTTCTGCTACATGTACAGTGTAATGACTAGTGGGACTATCAAGACTAGTATTCTTTAATGATCATAAAATAAAATGTAGTGTAGCTTTTTTGAGGGAAATTAGGAACAGCTGTTTAACAAACCTTATTAATAATTTTTTTACATGTAAGAAACAGGGCATAATCTACAGCATCTTCTTTGTTGGTGTCATGCGTTTGTGCCAACTGATTTAACTCGTCTACTTCCAGAGGGCAATCTACAACAGGACAAAAAGGGACCACTTGACAATAAAATAAACTAGAGACACATCCCTGTAGGCAGTGAGACTTCATTTTAGGACTTTCAATATGGTAGACAAGAAAACAATGATAGTGACTAGGCAGCACACTTAAAGAGAGCAGAGAGCGTGAAATGAAGTCATAAGTTTGAATTATTGCTTCAAGTTGATTGAGGTTTTCCTCTCACAAAATAGACGTACAATGTACATCACATACAAAATTGTCTATTAAATTATACTACATTAATTTTATTTAGTATTAAGAAGGGAGAAAAGGTGTAAGATCTGAGGCTTTATGATAAGTACTTTACATGTACTTACTGATTGTTTGTAAGCACATAACAAAGTTGTCCCTTGTGATTTTTCCATTTCTCCGTCCATCTTCATCTGGATCAAACTGATGAAAAATGTTTAATACTTTTTGTTCGTGTTCTTGGATCCAGTCATAGAGCTGCAGCAGAATAATATCAGAAACAACTGTAAGAAAATTGAAAGTTACTTTTAAAACTAAAGTAAACTGAAAACAGTCATGTTCAGCCATTGACATTCACGGATGTCTCATTACTGATCATAAGGGGCCACAGTAACTAAATAATAAAGCACTTTTTGAACCGATTGTACTTGTATGATTGTGATTTCTATAACTTTGCAAAATCAGACCTTAAACCTTTTGAACAGCCCTAAGAGTGAGACTTGCAGATTTTATTCTGTCTAACAATTTTACTCTACAACGGGGCTGGGGTCAATGCAAGGAGAAAAGGGGTTTAATACCAGCACCACATACTACTGTCTGGTAAAGACACAGCTCTGTTGGTAAATTATACAACTACATGTACATGTATGGAATGGATTCATACCCTGATCAGAGAATTTCCTCCAGTTAATAACTGGCTGGATTTCCTGAGATTACTACCAGCAAAATAATTAATTTTACATTGTATCAGTGCCAATACGTCACCAATGTTGTTTTCTCAGGGTTTAGTACATATGTTATATGTACAGCACACCATTTTTCCAGTTCATTTCATGGTTAAAGGGCCATAAAATCAACAGAAGAAAACAACAAGAGCCTGTTCACTTATTAGTAAACAACCACTCAGATAAAATGAGGTTAATATAGATCTCAGTTCCTCACGTACATTTACATTAAGTATGCAATCTACTAGATACAGCAGCTGTAAGAGCAAAAATTGACTCAAGTTGGCAGTAATAGGGGAGCATAGCTTTGCGTTAGGTTAGCCTGTGCAACTTTCGGTGATTGTGTGACTAGGGAACGTCACACAGTACTATGAGCTGAGTGCAAAAGAGCACACGCTAGATTGGACCAGAGTATTGGTTGGCAGGCGATACTCAAAAGCAACACAGCTAACAAGCTTGGAGTAAGTTGTTGTGCAGACTCAGGTGGTAGCATCATGATCATGATATTTTTCTTCAGTTCTTGGTTACCACATCAAGCCTGCTAAATACACAGTAATCCGCTAACTCAATGTGGACTTACTCTTATGGCATATGGTTCTCCTGTCCTATTGCCTCCTTTTGCTAGCTTAGCAGACTGTTTTTCAGCTTTGCGACATTCTTTAAGTGCCTCTTTGTGATCATTATCCTTTGCCAACAGTCTTGGGGTTTCCCTTCTTTATTTTTTAATGTGGATGGACAACCTGTTCATTGAAACTCGATTAGTCATTGATATTAATGTGAAGCATACATACAAGACTTACCGGTAGTATATAATTATCCAACATTCAAATACTCATTACCAAAAGACCTCTTTACAGTTGTGTGCTTAGTTACCTGGCCTTTAAATGAAAGTGAGGCTGGTGTTGACCTTGTTATGATACAGACCTCCCTCCTTTTCTTATGTTAATGATGATGTTTTAGTAAGAATTTACATATTAAGAAAAGTAGTGAGTTTTCAATCAAAACAGTCAACTCCAGCCTCACTTCATTCATAGGCCAGGTACATGTAACTATAAGCACACAACTGTAAAATGGACTATTCAAGAGCAAAACCACCTATCAGGTTGCCGATAAAAAAACATGTGCACGAGCTTTATAACTAATAAAACACTCCTCATCAGAATTCTTTTAAATTAATGTATAAAGCATACACGTACAAACTTGTTTTCTTTGTCTGCTTAAATGTTCTCTTCTAAGAATTTGAATTTTTGTTTGGACTCCAGAGGGACACACTAGTTGTGGAATGTTTTTGAAGCTGCTAAAAAAACTTGCAGCACACTTTTTATCGGATCCAAAAACTGTTGCTTGTTTTTTAAACATTACATTGTACTTCAAATGTGAGACAGTCTAAATGCTAATTAGTTATGGTATGCATTTTTACCAAAATCATCAACTTCATCTTTATAATACATGTATTCTCAACAATAAAAAATTGATAATTTTAACAGAATGCAAAATCACCTCTCTGTGCCAGGAATTTGCATACTGGTCCAAATCCCTTCTGTGCAGCATAATGTAGAGAAGTGTTCCCATCAGACGCAACTTTACCAAGATCTGCACCATAAGCTGCCAGCACCCGAATGACTTCAAAGTGACCATTCAGTGCTGCTTTATGGGCGGCATGGTAATTTTCACTATCCACTGTGTCATAATCAGCCCCAGCCTCCAAGATCTCCCTAACACAACCTACGCTACCAGTAGCACAAGCAGCGTGTAAAGCTGTTCGACCAGATGTCTAAAACCCAAAGTACCAATAATAATAATTTATTATTTAGTAGGTTCAAAAGTGTTTTTGAATGTGGCTATTGTAAATGCAATTTAGGCAAGGCTAACCTCAAGCCAATGCTGCCAGTGGTCTTACCCATTTTTGCATGTTCCTGTGGGGTGCCCCTGGAATTTGCAAGGGCTTTCACGTATAGCTTTGCAGATCGACTAGTGATCGTTGTGAATCATTGGTTGGTCGACTGCTGATCAAATAAAGACTGACGTATCGACCGATACATCAGTCGATATGTGGATTGAGTTACGGCCGAATTAAATCGGGGTGGCTAATGACAGAAAGTTGATCAAGCATCAATAATATGACGGCGAAATGTCGGTAATGTATCAGTGGATTTTCAATGATTGACAGTTGACGGTCTTTATTGGTAGACCAGTGGTTGACTCGCAGTCGATAGAGGGTCCACATGTCGGTGGATTGCAGATTGAGTGTCATTTGAGTACTGTAACCTTTAATAAGTTACATGTACATGAACAGGGTTTCTAAATTTATCTTCAACATACTTTAGGGAACCTACCATATGAACACTGTTGGGATCTGCCCCGGCTATAAGCAAAGCCGCAACAATGTCATCAAGCCCAGCCTCTGCCGCCACAAACAATAAAGGTTGGCCTTCTTTATTCTGAATGCGGCGGATAAAAAAGACAAGATTACACAATAAATAAATAATGGTATAAAAAACTTATTATTTGTAACTTATGCTTTGAGACAAAGAAAAATGGCACTTACCACATAATTAATGCTTGCGCCATGTCTTACGGCAATTTGTAGACACTCTAAATGACGTTTAGTGGGCTGGATACAGTAGAACAGAATTCCTTTTCCATCCAGGTCTCCTCACTATTTGCAAAGAAAAATAATTAGTTGTAAAGTATTAACTCCAGTCTCTTAACAAACACTTCCTTCAAGATAAATCATGTGTCAAAAAGTTCCCTCCCAATGTCATCTCCTCAGATTCATTAGTCAAGGTCTTGAGGTTTTTGATAATGACACATTTCATATTGTAATAAAATGGTTTGCCATGATGAGATTGAGTAAATAAAGCCCGTAATGATGATGGACTATTAGAAACCAGCGAGGGTATCACCAGAAACCATAACTGCCAATTTGGCTCCAAATGGTTGGCAATCGGAATACTGTGCAGGAGATACATGTAGCGGGTTTGAACTCTGTATGGACTGGTACTCAGTGTCTTATTCAAAAATAAGTGCTGCTTTTGTAATTACACCATAATGGGTGAAGACTTTCAAGTCTTCTAGGATAAGGACCAGGAACATAAATTTATTAGTAGACTAATAAGCAAAGCATGTAAGCATGATAATAATAATTATTATCTTTTTCCTAATTATTCAATTTTTTTACAAAACCTGTATGCTGTGTAACTTCCTTACTTGTCAAGTCCGTATCTGCATCTGTCAACAGAGTCAATGCTTGGACATGACCAAATTCTGCAGCCCGCATAGCAGGCACTGCGTCCTTTTAAGTCCACCATGTTTGGGCTGGCACCAAGATCGAGCAGTAAAGTAATCATTTTTTCATTATTCTTACAAGCTGCTAAATGACGTCCAGTCTCCCCATTCTCGGGTTCTGTGATTTCAAAAGAAAAATTGAAAACTTGATGAGGTCATCAATTATTGAGGTTTAACTTGGTATAAATTATAGGTCTCATTAGATAAACTGGCTTATCTGTGATCAGTCATTTTATTGTTCAAGTGGACCTACTAATCTTGCTTGATCTCAGACAATTAGTAAATGTCGAAAACATTATGCATGCTGGACACCCAAATACATGTACTGTTAGATTAGCTCAATGTGAACTTTCACCTCAACAAATAATTATCATCCAGAGGCATAAATTGGTTGGCATGCTGAACTTAATCTGTTTACTTGATGCCCTAACTTTGGAAGAACCACTCAAACGTATATGTCCCCTTTACATTAAAGAAAAAATTTTCATTTTTACCGGGCACTACCACCAGGGTCCATCTGCCAGAAATTTGGGGCTTAATTAAGATTAGGCCAAAACTCTGCACAATTTTTTGAAAATGCCTATTGTTAATAACACATGGCCTTAACGTTAATTTATATGTAGATATTTCATAATTTTGCAAAGTTTCAGCAAGTTTTAAGACCTTATTAACCAACGTATTCTCGTTTTCTTGTGTATTTTAATTTTAACAAATATATATTTACGGGTTGATAATTAAGAGGATCCTTGGGAAAGGCCACTTTCAGTGAATAGAATTTCGTGAATAAAATAAGATTTGCATTGTAAAGATTGTATCCCTGTAATACAAGTAAGCTTACTTTCAAACAGGAAATACAGGCCAAGTAACAGATTCCTCTTTTTCTTTGCATTGTTTATCACAAAACTGAATGCCGCGCATCTTGTAATGT
>NC_090870.1:58546645-58561645 GCF_036669935.1 Montipora foliosa
ACTTTAGCTTCGCGTTGTGCACCACCACGTGCCTACTGTGGACCTCAGGCTCTGCCGGTTAATCTCGAGTATTTACTGTAACAGCTCGGAGTCTTTGTAAAAATTGTGTCTGGAAAAAGACGCTATATCAAATGAAATCCTTACTAGTCAAGTTTTGCGAGTTTCGATAAAGCTGTTTTGCGAGTCAACAGCGAGACAACGTGAGTTCATGAAGAAAATTGCGGTAAGGAGTCAGTTATAACCACCTATAACCATGCAACCTAATTTTTTCCTTTACCTTTAGACTTACCGGAAAATGGTTTTGGGGTTCTTTTTTTCCCACAAACAACTTGCTATGTAGACGGCAAACGCGAAAAATAGCGGGAAAATCATGGTCACGTGATAACTTTTGCTGTTCGCGGTTCACGAAGACGTGAAGCTAAATATCTCTAGTGTTTTTGCTCATTGATGTTATTGTTTTTGGTGTTCTCGTTCCCGTCGACGTCCTTAAGCTTCCTAATAGGGACTTCAAGATCTACAACAACGGCGACGTAGACCAAAACGTCACCTCAAAATATAAATTGCACAATCTTAAGTCTTTCGCGATTATTTAAACTCGTTCAAGTCGTAAAATATGGGCGAAGTATCCAAAAAAAAATTGGGTACGAGCGGTTTCAGATTTAATCCGCAGAGTGAAAGGTTCAAGTGTGTGTGTGTATTCACATTGTCGTCAAAACCTCAGATTTGGTGATTTTAAGTCGTTGTTATGCAGATTACTTACCGCACAAATATGTGTTAAAATGCGTACCGCTCGCGTAGCAAGGTTATTTTTCCTCTTTTAACCAATTTTGTGGCGTTGTCGTTGCTGCAGCCATCGTCGTTTCTTAATTAATTAAACTCCCCAATGATTCAAAAGACAATTAATAGAGTGTTTTCACTCACGTGATCAGTAACCTTGTTTTGCCACAGAAAAGAAAAGAAAAGAAAACGTTTGCATGATAATAGAGCTCAATTCCCGGAGGATTAGTTGGGTACACTAACATGGCCGCCGTTCCACTAACCTGTTCCAAGCTCCCAGATAGAAGGGAAAGAGAAAAAAATGCGTGCGAAAAATGAGTGGGGGCTGGGTCCCCCGCCTCGCCTCGACCCAAGCCTCCAGGTTGCTGGCCAGCGGTTTTCGTTAAAAAATGGTTTGGTGGGGGTGCTCAGCTCAGTCTCGCGGGCTCAGAAACATTGTTTTGGAAAACACCATGCCCGCAGTGACGTCACGTGAAAACACAAGATGGAAATGCACTGCCCAATTTCAAAGACACCACTCCTCAAAGTTAAAGACACTGAAGAATGCAGTTACTTCTTATTATCAACAACACGACTCTTCCTCTTTGGTGTGATCACTGCCGCTTCATTATTTGAGCAAGTGTCGGGGCTTCTCTGTCACAAAGATACTCAAACCAAAACGCCCTCTTGGGAGTCGAAGAAAGACCGCGATCGTAAAGAAACACAGAGTTAGAAAAGGAGAGAGGTGTATGCCTTGGTATTGCCTCCTGATTCCAGGTGTTTTGCCATAAAGATCTTCGCGTGTGCTTAACAAGGTTTGAGGAGGAAAAAGAAGAGAGCAGGAATCCTTGACAGACACAAAGAAGACGAAAAAACAAATGTTAGAAAGGAATTAACTTCATTAAAATAAAGTTTAAGTAAAGGATACACAGAGAACAAAAGTTAGCGAAAGCAAAGACTAAAAGCTCGCAACTCTCTGGGAAGAAAGGAAAGTAGTCGCGATGAATTAAGACAAAACAAATCGATCAGCGAAGAATAATTAATTGAAACTAAGCGCCTTGTTCTGCAGGACAGTAAAGAGTAACTTAAGAATGGATTTGTCGAAAGATGACACAGCTTTTCAAAAACAAACCATGCAAACAACTTGAACGCAAACCTTTGAAACAGCAAGTTAAAAAAACTTTTCAGTAGTTTACTGTAAAAACGCAATCCGTCTAAATCACATGGCCGGGAAAACGCAAGTTGATAGGAAAAAGAACCTACGAGTGTAATCAGCCTTGGGACAGACACAACTTCTTGAAATAAACGCAGTTGAGAGGCAAGATCGTAAAAATGTCAATCTCTTAAGGTATTGCACATACTTAAGTCGGGTGCCAGAGCGTACTTTACCCGCTTTATTTTGAAGCGACTTTATCTCGGCGATTCGCGCTTATGTAGGATGCGCATTCCGACTGCCTATATTCGCTTCAAAACAAAACGAAAACGATACTCATATAACCAGGGAACACAGTACTTACTGAAATAAATAGATATTTGTTGTGATGGCCTGTTTGGCAACAGATTACATGTATTTAAGCATGATGGAAAAATAGGAAACTTAAGCAACGACGACGGCGACGGCAACGAGAACGTCATCTCAAAATATAAATTAGCATTATAGTAATCACTTCGTGACTATTTCAACCTTTTTAATATGACAAGGGTGAGGTCGTTCTTTAAAAGTGACACTGGTCGGAACGGCGCTTAATTTAGGGGAGAAAATTTCTCCTCAAGTACTGACGATATTCATAACACCGCAAATTGGCTATTTCACATTAGGGAGCTTAAGATCTACGACGGCGACATCGACGAAAACGACACCTCAAAATAGAACTTTGCTCTAGTAAAAGTCTTTCGCGATTATTCCATCTCGTTCATGTCGTACAATGTGGGCGAAGTATCCTAAAAATAAATTGGTACGAGCGGTTTCAGACTGAAAATAGAGAATGAAAGATTCTCTGTTGCATGCTCACGTTGTCGTCAACACCTAAAATTTAGTGATTTCTCGTCGTCGTCATGCAGAGAACCGCAAAAATGTGAGCTGAAATCCGTGCCGCACGTGCAGCACGATTATTTATGCTCTTTTAACCAATGATATCATTGTTTTCTGGCGTTTTCGTCGACGTCGTCGTCGTAGATCTTAAGCTCCCTATTGTTGTTTTGCAGACGACGACAAAGAAATGGACAAATTTATAAAGTGAAAAACGCACGTGCGGGGCGTGAAAACCTATTGTTTTTGCCCACTAAATATGCAAATTTGTGACGTTCTCGTTGCCGTCGCCGTTGTCGTTGCTTTAGTTCCCTTATGATACAAGAGGCAGAGGACGCCCGAGTGTGTACTACACCTACGGTTGTGTCCTCTGCTGTTTTTGACAAAAAAAAAAAATTAACAGTGACATTACTTAAGATTTCGGTTTATTACGAAAATGTAGGATCGCTTTTCATGTTATATTGAATATCGAAAGCAATTTTGGGATTGCACTTTTTTACTACAATTCAACCAATCACAGGCAACTGACTTACGATTTCCCGCGCTTACCGACGGCTGCAAGGAATTTGCAATGTGTTTCGATTGGCTCTCTCGATTGTCGGCGTCTCTTGTGATTGGACACACAAGTACTTAAACTCTATTATACAAGATGAAATTACTTACGTTTCTTTTTGTCCACTGGTGGCGGTATTTCATCCCATCTCTTTTGAACAATGGCGACGACTCGAGGGTCCGCGTACGCCTTGGCCACGTCTAATGCAGTGTGCCCCTTTTTGTTTTCAAGCTGGACTTTTGCACTGAAAACAAGGTAAAAGTAAGTAAAGTCCCTGTTACGAGCCAGAAGGCACATCAGGCCGGCGCTTATCTCCGGTTTCTTGTAGCATGAAGCGACTAGGATTATTTCTACTCCCCCCTGGATGGGATAACCCCTAGCATTAAATTCGCCGGTGCCCACTTATACACCTGGGTGGAGAGAGGCACCGTGAGAGTAAACTGTCTTGCCCAAGAACACAACACAATCTCCCCGGCCAGGACCCGAACCCGGACCACTTGATCGATCCGATCCGATCAATCCGATCCACTCGATCGATCTCGATCCGGACGCGAGCACTCTAACCATGAGGCCACCACGCCTCCCACAAGGACGGATTAAAATTGAAGGGATACTTTTTTCTCTGTGACCGAGTTCCTATGTGGATGGGGATCATCGAAACACTAAAATTCGTATTCAAAAATTCAGAACGTCTTGCGAAAGGACACCAAATTAAGGCAATCTCATTCAGAAACTTCAAATTGTGTACAAAAACTACTTTATACCAAAACGAAAAGAACGATTCAAAATGTGCGAAGCGTAGCGAATAAAGTTCATAAAGAACTAAAGCATAGGCTTTAATTGAAAATAAAACCATGTAAAAAATTGCTTCGACCAACCCTTTGGATATGAGAAGTTCCACTACAGCTTCCCTGGAGCTTTCAATCGCTCTCATAAGTGGTGTTCCTCCATTAATGGTTTGTGCATCGATTTCCGCACCGCGATCTAGCAGAAACTGAACAAGATCCACTTGTCCAGAATGACATGCATGGTGCAATGCGCTCCACTTGAAATTATCTTTTGCATTTATATCCGCGCTGAAAGAAACAAATTAATGCATTTATACACCACAGGAGTTGATAAAAGTTGAATTGCCAACGTTAAAAGATAAATGGCTGACGTTTCGAGCGTCTGCCATATTGTCGACGAACAGCTTCAGGTCTTTTACCTCAATCAGAGACATAAAAAAGCTCATGCGCCTTATATGAAATGAGGAGCGCCAGAACGCCCAAAGAACACAGATTGAAAAGCTCACAAATGAAACTCTGAAAGAATGTGGACTAAAACAGAAAGATAGTTCACGTTTCCCTTCTAGCGAAAAATCTTTATATTTTCGTTAGGACATGCACGAAATTCAGCGTGGCGGAGTGGATAAGTTCCCGGACTTTCAATTCGTAGTTCCTTCATACACAACTTACATTATACATACACACTCACGTACACAGGAAACATGACAACGTAACTTACCCAATCTGTAATAAATAGGCAGCTACATCGATGTTTCCGTGGGCACAAGCCGCCATTAGCGGCGTCTTGTAATACTTGTCGCGTTGATCAACTGACACTCCTCGGGCAAATGCGGACTTTAATGTTTCTAAATCACCAACTTTAGCGGCATCACTAATGTTCATGTAACTAATATCTGCCCAAGTAAAAAGATGTCACCATTAAA
This sequence comes from Montipora foliosa, assembly GCF_036669935.1. NCBI lineage: Eukaryota > Metazoa > Cnidaria > Anthozoa > Scleractinia > Acroporidae > Montipora > Montipora foliosa. The sequence goes on from NC_090870.1 coordinate 58,551,695, forward strand.
ACCGCACTGAATTAAATGACTTGTTACGGCAGATTCCTGAAAGTAGCGAGGGGACGAATATTGACATGCGTTGCAAAGTGTCTTCTTTCGTAGCACTCAAGTTTGCTCTTAATCTGGAATTATCTTGAATCCCTGCCAGCACATCTTTCTCTTTCTTCCCCGCACTCCGCGTGCCTCAAATTTGTCTACGTTGATTTCCATGTTATTTTTTGTGAGTACGTTTAATTCTAGTTTAAATAACCTGTCGAGAATAGTTTTGCTCTTTGTGTGTTACTTTAGTCTTTGCATGTAGATTTAAAATAAAGCAATTCTTCTCGATAGTCAAAAGATCGCAATTCGTATGTGCATATAATATGAAGAGCAAAGAAGGCGCGACGGTTCGGACCCTCAACTTCTACCGATCCTTCCTGGGTTTGATTCCCCGAATCGACATGGATCTGAGTCGAGTTTGGATCTCGATGCTCTAAAAGGTTTTTCTCTAGATACCTCAGACTTTCCTTGTCTGAAAAACAAATGCTTGATTTAATTTCAAGCTGACTAATTTGATTTATTAGAAATGGACAGAGTTTGTTTGTCGTCTCTACCCAACAGTGACTATCAGGGATAAATTAGCCACTGCGTCACGCAAACTGTGAGCCATAACTGCAATTATGTAATTCTATCCACCTAGCAACTTTCGGTTTTTTGGCTCCCCTCCAAAACAAGACAACGTTGTTTACATGAAACTATACCCACCTGGAAAATTTAGGTACCACGCAGAATCATCTTGAATTGGATGTGATGGTGGATTGTCACGATCAAATCTTGTATTGTCAGTGAAATGCTAGATATAAGAATAAACAAGAGGATTGTCAATATCCCATAATCAATTTTATGCAAAAGCATTTATCAAAGAAGTGAATTCTGATAGTGATGCAAGAAACTGACTTAATTGCAATAACTCATGCACAGTGAAGCAGGATGCACTCACCACATATCTCTCTATAAAGTCAGCCGGTGGTCCCCCGTGTCGTGTGCGGGGGCCGTCTGGGGCTGTACAGATTGGCAGGGGGATTTTCGTCTTGCCCTAATAGAAGAAAAGAAAATGAGGTCAGTTAATCAAGGGGTGCAAGGGATAACGCAGTGGTAAGATCACTACCCTCCCATCAATGTGGCCCGGATTCGATTCCCAGATTCGCCGTCATACGTGGATTGAGTTTGTTGGTTCTCTACTCTGCTCAGAGAGGTTTTCTCCGGGTACTCCGATTTTCCCGCCTCCTCAATAACGAACATATGACTTGATTTGCGTTAATTGTTAATTTCAGTTTACAGTCTCCCCAATTAGTGCTGAGGCGCTAGAACGACTAAACACTTAAAGTTCCTTTCCTTTTGAAGCCCACATCTGGGAAAGCGACAGGGTCTATATGTTTATGAGGGCACTAATTTATCAACTTCATTACCTTCTTTTTCTTTCCTTTTTTACCACCGCCTTTTTTCTTCTTTTTCTAGAAAAGAAAACCATTGTGTCTTACAGCAAAAAAGTAAATCTAAAACAACACTACAACATATTAATTTTGTTTCTGAAGCAAACTGTTACAAACTATAACAATATCATTTGGACAAAAGGACTGATGAAGTAGTGTTAAGCACCGATGTTCAGGACATTTAGGAACTTATTGGCGACCTGATTGGACAGGCATTGTTCAAATATAAGCTCCCAAAATTTGCACATCATTCGAGATTTCTTTTTTTCTTCGAATTGATCATCAGACGACAACACTGCTTGGGGTCGCATTTAGGGAGTTAACACTAGTGTTAAATCAAGTTCTATTGTTCAGTGTTCCCTAGGCATTCAAAACACCAGAGAGTAGCATCAACACTAGTGTTACACTGTGTTTCTTTCGAGTGTGACCGCAACTATTGTAGAGAAATTGCATTTTTAAGATTTATCTGAGTCGAGTTCAGTGTTTCTTCCCCTTCTGTTGTAACATTCATTTACAGTAGTTTTGACCTTTGCTTTCACTTATGCGTAGATTCTTAAAATACAGTCATTTCTTGTGCACATCATTAATAGAACAAAATGATACTTACCTTTCCAAGCACCACCATAAATTGCTGCAAAAAAGAGTGAGAATACACTCAATCCACAATTTATCCGCACATTCATGAAAACCAGAAAAGACATTCAGTCATGACGGAGTAGTTGAGGCAGGAAAATCTGGGGTAGGATTTCCTAGGGAAAGTACATTCCAGGTGGATAGGGAATGGAAATGTAACCCAGAGCACTAAGCAAGTCTTTTGGAAAGTGTCAAGTTGATAAATAACGATAACACTGATAATAAAATAATGATAAAAAAAATTAATAATAATAAGAATGTCATTAGTCATTAGTCATTAGACATTAGTCATTTTACAGTCATTAGACTGTAAAATAACTGTAGATAGTGTGGATATTTGAGATACACGGTCTATATGCTTTTATCCTCGGGGCGTTTTATGGACACTGGTTTAGCCGTCATTAGTATAATTCGATTGTATGATTTTAATATCTCTGCATCATGGAATTCGTAATTTTATAGAATTTTGAATTTTTTATTATCAATCATTTCTGTTTCTTTAATGTAAGTAAGTGAAATAAATAGTTGTTTTTATAATAATAATAATAATAATAATAATAATAATAATAATAATAATAATAATAATAGCAATATTTGCATAGGGTGAACCTCTATACAAATATATTCAGTTACAAGTGCTTCAGAATGTTATAAGATACAGTGTAAATTTATGAAATAAAATAAATGAATTATAAAACATAAAACACAACAAAACATCATTAAATTAAAACTTTGTTAGTAAAAACCAATTAAAATCTAATTAACAATAAGACAACTAAAAGCTAATTTATTCTGAGTCAGAAACCATTCCAAACCTAAGACAAAGATGAGAAAAAGTTAAAATCCTGGCTAACTTTTTCAACCTGTGGTTTTTGACGAAGGCACCTAGACTTCCCGATGAGCAAGCAATATTTTAGTGCATGCAAGCGAAAACTCATTTACTGGCCCACTGGGAAAGTTAGTTTTGAGGTTTTTGTTCTGCTACATGTACAGTGTAATGACTAGTGGGACTATCAAGACTAGTATTCTTTAATGATCATAAAATAAAATGTAGTGTAGCTTTTTTGAGGGAAATTAGGAACAGCTGTTTAACAAACCTTATTAATAATTTTTTTACATGTAAGAAACAGGGCATAATCTACAGCATCTTCTTTGTTGGTGTCATGCGTTTGTGCCAACTGATTTAACTCGTCTACTTCCAGAGGGCAATCTACAACAGGACAAAAAGGGACCACTTGACAATAAAATAAACTAGAGACACATCCCTGTAGGCAGTGAGACGTCATTTTAGGACTTTCAATAAAAACGTTTTAAGGTGGTAGACAAGAAAACAATGATAGTGACTAGGCAGCACACTTAAAGAGAGCAGAGAGTGTGAAATGAAGTCATAAGTTTGAATTATTGCTTCAAGTTGATTGAGGTTTTCCTCTCACAAAATAGACATACATCACATACAAAATTGTCTAAATTATACTACATTAATTTTATTTGGTATTAAGAAGGGAGAAAAGGTGTAAGATCTGAGGCTTTATGATAAGTACTTTACATGTACTTACTGATTGTTTGTAAGCACATAACAAAGTTGTCCCTTGTGATTTTTCCATTTCTCCGTCCATCTTCATCTGGATCAAACTGATGAAAAATGTTTAATACTTTTTGTTCGTGTTCTTGGATCCAGTCATAGAGCTGCAGCAGAATAATATCAGAAACAACTGTAAGAAAATTGAAAGATACTTTTAAAACTAAAGTAAACTGAAAACAGTCATGTTCAGCCATTGAAAAAATTTCATGGATGTCTCATTACTGATCATAAGGGGCCAGTCAGTAACTAAATAATGAAGTAATTTTTAAACCGATTGTACATGTATCATTGTAATTTCTATAACTTTGCAAAAGCAGACCTTAAACCTTTTGAACAGCCCTAAGAGTGAGACTTGCAGATTTTACTCTGTCTAACAATTTTACTCGACAACAGGACTGGGATCAATGCATGGAAAAAATGGGTTTAAATACCAGCACCACATACTACTGTCTGGTAAAGACACAGCTCTGTTGGTAAATACAACTACATGTATGGGATGGATTCATACCCTGATCAGCGAATTTCCTCCGGTTAATAATTGGCTGGATTTCCTGAGATTACTACCAGCAAAATAATTAATTTTACATTGTATCAGTGCCAATACGTCACCAATGTTGTTTTCTCAGGGTTTAGTACATAATTTGTTACATGTACTGCACACCATTTTTCCAGTTCATTTCATGGTTAAAGGGCCATAAAATCAACAGAAGAAAACAACAAGAGCCTGTTAACTTGCTAGTAAACAACCACTCAGATAAAATGAGGTTAATATACATTTGTAGATCTCTGTTCCTTACGGACATTTACGTTAAGTATGCAATCTACTAGATACAGCAGCTGTAAGAGCAAAAATTGACTCAAGTTGGCAGTAATAGGGGAGCATAGCTTTGCGTTGGGTTAGCCTGTGCAACTTTCGGTGATTGTGTGACTATGGAACGTCACACAGTACTATGAGCTGAATGCAAAAGAGCACACGCTAGATTGGACCAGAGTATTGGTTGGCAGGCGATACTCAAAAGCAAAACAGCTAACAAGCTTGGAGTAAGTTGTTGTGCAGACTCAGGTGGTAGCATCATGATCATGATATTTTCCTTCAGTTCTTGGCTACCACATCAAGCCTGCTAAATACACAGTAATCCGCTATCTCAATGTGGACTTACTCTTATGGCATATGGTTCTCCTGTCCTATTGCCTCCTTTTGCTAGCTTAGCAGACTGTTTTTCAGCTTTGCGACATTCTTTAAGTGCCTCTTTGTGATCATTATCCTTTGCCAACAGTCTTGGGGTTTTCCCTTCTTTATTTTTTAATGTGGATGGACAACCTGTTCATTGAAACTCGATTAGTCATTGATATTAATGTGAAGCATACATACAAGACTTAGTATATAATTATCCAACATTCAAATACTCATTACCAAAAGACCTCTTTACAGTTGTGTGCTTAGTTACCTGGCCTTTAAATGAAAGTGAGGCTGGTGTTGACCTTGTTATGATACAGACCTCCCTCCTTTTCTTATGTTAATGATGATGTTTTCATGCTAATTAGTAAGAATTTACATATTAAGAAAAGTAGTGAGGTTTCAATCAAAACAGTCAACTCCAGCCTCACTTCATTCATAGGCCAGGTACATGTAACTATAAAGCACACAACTGTAAAATGGACTATTCAAGAGCAAAACCACCTATCAGGTTGCCCATAAAAAAACATGTGGCTGCACGAACTTTATAACTAATAAAACACTCCTCATCAGAATTCTTTTAAATTAATGTATAAAGCATACACGTACAAACTTGTTTTCCTTGTCTGCTTAAATGTTCTCTTCTAAGAATTTGAATTTTTGTTTGGACTCCAGAGGGACACGCTTGTTGTGGAATGTTTTTGAAGCTGCTAAAAAAACTTGCAGCACACATTTTATCGGATCCAAAAACTGTTGCTTGTTTTTTAAACATTACATTGTACTTCAAATGCGAGACAGTCTAAATGCTAATTAGTTATGGTATGCATTTTTACCAAAATCATCAACTTCATCTTTATAATACATGTATTCTCAACAATAAAAAATTGATAATTTTAACAGAATGCAAAATCACCTCTCTGTGCCAGGAATTTGCATACTGGTCCAAATCCCTTCTGTGCAGCATAATGTAGAGAAGTGTTCCCATCAGACGCAACTTTACCAAGATCTGCACCATAAGCTGCCAGCACCCGAATGACTTCAAAGTGACCATTCAGTGCTGCTTTATGGGCGGCATGGTAATTTTCACTATCCACTGTGTCATAATCAGCCCCAGCCTCTAAGATCTCCCTAACACAACCTACGCTACCAGTAGCACAAGCAGCGTGTAAAGCTGTTCGACCAGATGTCTAAAACCCAAAGTACCAATAATAATAATTTATTATTTAGTAGGTTCAAAAGTGTTTTTGAATGTGGCTATTGTAAATGCAATTTAGGCAAGGCTAACCTCAAGCCAATGCTGCCAGTGGTCTTACCCATTTTTGCATGCTTCCTGTGGGGTGCCCCTGGAATTTGCAAGGGCTTTCACGTATAGCTTTGCAGATCGACTAGTGATCGTTGTGGATCATTGGTTGGTCGACTGCTGATCAAATAAAGACTGACGTATCGACCGATATATCAGTCGATATGTGGATTGAGTTACGGCCGAATTATATCGGGGTGGCTAACGACAGAAAGTTGATCAAGCATCAATAATATGACGGCGAAATGTCGGTAATGTATCAGTGGATTTTCAATGATTGACAGTTGACGGTCTTTATTGGTAGACCAGTGGTCGACTCTCAGTCGATAGAGGGTCCACATGTTGGTGGATTGCAGATCGAGTGTCAATTGAGGTACTGTAACCTTTAATAAATTACATGTACATGAACAGGGTTTTTAAATTTATCTTTAACATACTTTAGGTAACCTACCATATGAACACTGTTGGGATCTGCCCCGGCTATAAGCAAAGCCGCAACAACGTCATCAAGCCCAGCCTCTGCCGCCACAAACAATAAAGGCTGGCCTTCTTTATTCTGATAAAAAAGACAAGATTACACAATAAATAAATAATGAGTATAAAAAACTTATGAATTTTTAACTTATGCTTTCAGACAAAGAAAAATGGCACTTACCACATAATTAATGCTTGCGCCATGTCTTACGGCAATTTGTAGACACTCTAAATGACGTTTAGTGGGCTGGATACAGTAGAACAGAATTCCTTTTCCATCCAGGTCTCTCACTATTTGCAAAGAAAAATAATTAGTTGTAAAGTATTAACTCCAGTCTCTTAACAAACACTTCCTTCAAGATAAATCATGTGTCAAAAAGTTCCCTCCCAATGTCATCTCCTCAGATTCATTAGTCAAGGTCTTGAGGTTTTTGATAATGACACATTTCATATTGTAATAAAATGGTTGCCATGATGAGATTGAGTAAATAAAGCCCGTAATGATGATGGACTATTAGAACCAGCGAGGGTATCACCAGAACCATAACTGCCAATTTGGCTCAAATGGTTGGCAATCGGAATACTGTGCAGGAGATACATGTAGCGGGTTTGAACTCTGTATGGACTGGTACTCAGTGTCTTATTCAAAAATAAGTGCTGCTTTTGTAATTACACCATAATTGGTGAAGACTTTCAAGTCTTCTAGGATAAGGACCAGGAACATAAATTTATTAGTAGACTAATAAGCAAAGCATGTAAGCATGATAATAATAATTATTATCTTTTTTCCTAATTATTCAATTTTTTTACAAAACCTGTATGCTGTGTAACTTCCTTACTTGTCAAGTCCGTATCTGCATCTGTCAACAGAGTCAATGCTTGGACATGACCAAATTCTGCAGCCCGCATAGCAGGACTGCGTCCTTTTAAGTCCACCATGTTTGGGCTGGCACCAAGATCGAGCAGTAAAGTAATCATTTTTTCATTATTCTTACAAGCTGCTAAATGAAGTCCAGTCTCCCCATTCTCGGGTTCTGTGATTTCAAAAGAAAAATTGAAAACGCGACGAGTCATCATTATTGAGTTACTTGGTATAAATTATAGGTCTCATTAGATAAAATGGCTTATCTGTGATCAGTCATTTTATTGTTCAAGTGACCTACTAATCTTGCTTGATCTCAGACAATTAGTAAATGTCGACAACATTATGCATGCTGGACACCAAATACATGTACTGTTAATTAGCTCAATGTACCGAACTTTCACCGCAACAAATAATTATCATCCAGAGGCATAATGGTTGGCATTCTGAACTTAATCTGTTTACTTGATGCCCTAACTTTGGAGGCCACTCAAACGTATGTCCCCTTTAATAGAATTTTCATTTTTACAGGCACTACCACCTGGGTCCATCTGCCAGAAATTTGGGGCTTACTTAAGATTAGGCCAAAACTCTGCACATTTTTAAAATGGCTATTGTTAATAACAAATGGCCTTAACTTTAATTTATATGTAGATATTTCATAATTTTGCAAAGTTTCAGAAGTTAAGACAATTATATAACAAACGTATTCTCTTTCTTGTGTATTTTAATTTTAACAAATATATATTTACTGGTTGATAATTAAAGGATCCTTGGGAAAGACCACTTTCAGTGAATAGAATTTCGTGAACAAATAAAGATTTGCATTGTAAAGATTGTATCACTGTAATACAATGTAAGCTTACTTTCAAACAGGAAATAAATGCAAGTAACAGATTCCTCTTTTCTTAGCATTGTTTATCACAAAACTGAATGCAGCGCATCTTGTAATGTGTGTCTCGTATTAGGTATATATTTGCAATCCAAGGTTTTCATTTAAAAATCAACTTTGGTTGACGTAAACTTGAATTAAACTTTACTTTTGGAAGCTATTGAGCTTACGGAGATTCGCACTGCTTTTCAGTGAACAAGTGAGAACGAGGGAATTCAGCCTTCCTTCAGAATTTGTAGAATTTTGTTGATAAATATATCCCAGGCGAGGTTCTGAACAGGGCACAAAGCAAAACATAATTTACAAATTTATATAAAATCCTACCTTGAATACGACGTATTAAAAAGCAATATAAAATTAAAATTAATTCTCTTAGTTACTAATCTGGATAATCTATGCACAAAAATCCATGGAGAACTGTGACGAAACACAGCTATGTAGCATGCAGAGAAAGCTCTTACCCGAATAGTTAATCAAGTAAGGAACTCCATGTGTGGTCAATTTTTCGATTTGTTCCACATCCTCGTGCCGAACAGACTGAAGGAGCTTCAGAACTTGCAGCTGTTCTAAACGATCTTGTGCGACCGGCATGGTGTCAAAAGTGTTCGGTTGATGACAGATATAGTGAAGAAACCTGTAACAACCTCTCCTGTTCCTATTATTCTCGATAAAGAAGTAACAAAGTCATTTGCGTTTGTAGAAACCTCTCCAGTGAGAAGTCATCTACTGAAGCCGAAATCATAAAGTTAAGAAGTTACTGATAATTCCAAGAGGTCACTGACTGAAAGCGCGCATGTCGTCAAGTTCTCGTTGTTAGGGTTTCATACAACATCGTGTTCTTTCTCGTGATTGGCTCAAGTGTTATCGTTCTATTTTCTTAGGGGAAGTAAAGGTAGCTTTTGGAAAGTACTTGACCCTCTAGGCACATAAAACCGCAAAAGTAAACTGAAGGAAGCATGAGGATTTTTTTAATATGTTAAAACAAATCATCTTTCAAGAGGGTAAAGTTATGGTTAAAAATATTTGAAGCTCACACTAAGGATAAACTCCCAGCCCTCCTCCCCATAAAGAATGAATGTTCCCAGAAATCTGTTCGAGAGAAACCACTTTCAAAATGGCGGCTGAACCTGCGAAGATTTCTTTAGAAACGTCAATGGTATGCTTCTTCGATTTTGCAATATCTGTTGGCTACATTCACAAGGCTTGATCAACTGGACATTCATTTGTTATGTGACTTAACTATAAAATACAGGAATTTGGTTTATCAACGGAGTTGATAATGTAAATTGACCACCGTACAGAGATTCTAAAAGCTGACGTTTCGAGCGTTAGCCCTTCGTCAGAGCGAATCCGAAGGGCTAACGCTCGAAACGTCAGCTTTTAGAATCTCTGTACGGTGGTCAATTTACATTATCAACTCCGTTGATAAACCAAATTCTTGTATACTACTTCCCCACCGACGCAGCACCACAGTTTCTTTAGAAACTACCCCTTCATTCATTTATAAAATACAGGGCCACGTTGCCCGAAATACTTGACAAAGTGGCCCGGTGACTTTCCAAGGAAGT
>NC_090870.1:58566645-58586645 GCF_036669935.1 Montipora foliosa
CGATAGTGCCAAATGGCACTTATAGATTTTACTCTGTCTAACGCCAGACGATTTTATTCGTCAATGGGGAACCCCTCGGGGCTTAAAGGGTTAAGCTTCATAATTTCTGCTTGCTTCCTTTCAAAAAGCTGCTTAACCAATTGCCTCCTGAACTACATGTACAATGTAGATCCCCTTTTGACAAGGAACATCGTCTGACGTTAGACAGTTGGGTTTAGTTAAGGGCCCGGGACAGTTGAGCACACAACAGAGAATGTAATGCAAGTACCTTGAAGAAACAATATTAATGGCATAAGGACAGGCAGTAATGAGAATAGTAATAAAAATAATAATTTATTATTATTATTATTATTATTATTATTTATTTTTTAATATTTAATTTCTGGTAATAGGAAGTGGCTTACTGTAGTCCAGGTTTTAGGGTGTTGGATGGCAGCTCTTGTGATTGGCTTTAAACAAAAATACCGGTAAGCACGAAAAGAAATATACTCATCAACAGAAACAATGAAGCCTAATCCCATGTGTGAACACAATAGGAGCTGCATCTTATACCAACAAAAAAATTCAAGGTTATTTTTGATTAAATAGAGCTGTGTGGTATGTTACATTGTACGTTTACATTATTTTATTTTCAGTGGTCCACATACAAATGGGAGTCAATTCTTCATAACGTTAGCTCCAACACAGTGGCTTGATGGTGAGGAAATTGTAGTTGTCACTTTAATACTAATACTATTTCAATGATTATTACCTATGATATTACTGTGCAAATCTGAAAACTGTGAACACTTTGACTTTGAGATTTCCCATTGTGCAGCAACCAATCAGAAGCGACATGAAACTACAAACTAATTACCCATTAGTGGTTGTGGTTTAGTTTTCTTGCATGTGATTGGCTTTTTACTTGAAACACAGTATAAACATTTCATAATTATTTCTAGTGTTCGTGGTTTTCGGATTTTCACAGAAAGGTTACATCCAAGTTGGTGTTTTTGTAAAATTTTTATTTCAAAACTTTGACATTTCTTGATTACCGTCCTCTTGTCATAAAATTTATCATTATCTTAACATTGTTCTGGTGCTGCGAGACTGCAAGCACTCTTTCTTTTGCTCGAAAATCCAAGTGCTGAGAACACAAAATAACTCTGTGTTAGTTGTGGTTCACGGCTTTGCCACTCACACATTGCTTCATTTGATCAGTTATTTTGCATTCCTGGTGGATTTTCAAGCAAGAGAGAGGGCTTGCAGTCTATCATGATGCTGTCAAACCCTCAGCCATAAATTTTTTCTTTAAAAGTAAGGAAGGTTGTAAACTTATTTTTCAGAGATGCCTTTTGTCTTGTTTTTACAGGTAAACATACAATATTTGGCCGCGTCTGTGGGGGAATTGGTGTAGTTAATAGAATAGGCCTCGTAGAAACAGACCCTGGTGATAGGTGAGTACAAAATGTACGTGTATGTGTCCTTGAAAGGTTGAATTCCCTTCTGATTACAGGGTTGGACAGAATTCTACTTCTAAATTCAACCCATTCTTATGATACGTTTGTTAAAATTAATAAGCACTTAGAGCCATGAAACTTTTCCTTTAAAAATAATAGTTTTTCATTATTTGAGATTTGGGTTGATTATCTTCTTCATGCAAATATACTTGTAGGCTGTATTGTCCACTACCAGGTCTCAAAATGTCATTAAGGCTATGCCATTTAAAACCCGCTATAAGCTAGTTGGTGTGAATATTATTTAATATTTAATTAATTAATAAAATTATTTTGATGCAACTATTAATCTTTTCAATTTCAGACCAATTCATGATGTTTACATATTAGGCGGAAAAGAAGTGCAAAGGAAACCATGATAATAAATTATTATTGCAACAGTGTTCTGAAAAAAGTCTTCCACAACATCTGCCACAGCAACTTCATGGGCAAGAGTATGAGAGAACCCGAGAGCATGAAGATTGAAAACTGTCTTGAGATGTCTTTCCGATTACAGCAGTTCTACATTTTTGTCAATTAGTAATTTCCAGCTGCCCTTTTTTTAAATTTCTTGACGTCCATTAGATTATTATAGTAATGTCAAAAATTAGCCAGTCACTTTGTTTTCTGACAGCTGGCTGTTCAGTTGCACTGGTTTAAGTTAAAAGGTATTGAATTTTTCCCAGCCAGTGCTTCCTCCAGTTACGGCTTCAAACATGGCTGCCTAATGTAAAATATTTTCTATAGCGAAGTTTTCATTTATGTTTACAAACTTCTCAGGAGTCTTTAAATTGCATGCACTTGTACACCATATGCTGTTTTTGATAAAAACTCCCTGAAGCAGTAAATGGTGTGCTTGTCCTTAGCTTATGATGGAGGATTTCAACAATTTACTTTAAAAATTTATTTTAAAAATTATGCATTTCTTAAGAAAAGCAATTTTTGCCATCTAGCTCCTACAAGGCAGTTAGTTAGTTGTTGTAGTACTTACATGCTATTTAAATGACATGTGAATAAACTTTTAACTTTTATTAGGTGTCGTGTATTTACCATTTTGGTGTATTTCACCTTAATTAGTGTAATTACATACTAGGTGATAATTGAAAATTCTCTGGGCTGATTGTACATGTAACTGCACTTGAGGTGATTATTATGCTATAATCACCAAAGCCTTTTTTTTTTCAAATTGGATGCAAGGTGACATACAAAGAAAGTAATAAATTATTGTTTTAAAGAAAAGCATATTTTTCAAATAATCACCTAATAGTATGTAGTAATAATAATTATATTAAAACAATATTATTCATCTCAGGCTTGAGGAATTTCAGTGAATAAAAACCTCAACCTTTTCTCAGTTTTAATTTAATAATTTGTTATTTGCCGAAGACGAGGTGAATATTAATTTTTTTTTTTCTTTTCACCAATGTTCACCTTGCCTAAGGTGATTAGTACAGGTAATCAATGATATCTCGTGCAATTTGGGATAAATAAGCTCAAATAAGTTTTTTCAAAGATGACCAAAATTGCACAAGCCCATAGGGCGAGTGCAATTTGTAGTCTTTAAAAAAAATTAAAAGTGCTTATTTATTCCAAATTGCACGGGAAAAATCATGACTTGTGATTACTCATTGATAATATACATGAAAAAATTCGAGATGGTGGAGAAGAAATGCGCACGTATCATGCAATCAGGGAAAAATTGCACCATCCAGGGCGCAAGCTTGATTTGAAAACAAAAGATTTGATTGTTTGTATATATCGGCTTGCGTGTGTGACGCAACAATTGAAAAGAGGACGTATAGGTTTTGATACCTCTTAACCAACGGTTAGCACTAACCAGGATTTGAGCAACTTCAACTGTCAAATCACATGGAACACTGCTTTCAAGATTCCCTTTAAACTACATTTATTACACCCTACAACCAACTGCTCTTTACAGAAATGTACATTTCTTTCATATATAAATCTTTTAGCTATTTTCATCTCATAAACATTACACAGGTTGATCCGGCCTCAGATTCATGACCGAGATCTTCCACGGAATTTAAATCTTTCTATTACGCCTTTACAAATAAATAAGGAAAGACATTCTAAGGGCAGCCTTATTCTTGAAGATCCAAAAAAATTTTGTTCATTGCGGTGAGGTCATTTTATTTTACTCCACAAAGTGACTGTCTAGACGGATTGAATTTCCGTTACACAACTTCCACTTTACCAAGTGCAAAATCTGTTCTTCTTGTCCAATGTTCATCAGGCGTATCGCTAACAAATAAGTCGTTTAACACCAAGATAAGTTGCTGTGACCATGAATATGTTGCCCGAAACAGCGTGATGGAAACTTGTACAGCGAAACATGACAACAACGACTCGAAAACCCTTCCGCAATTATGACCCAAAGATCGCCAAATTTCCTGCAAGTGCGAATTAAACTTGTACTCAGTGTTTTCTTCGGCACTGTTTAGGATATCCAGACGACTATTATGATTAAAAGTATCAAATAGTTCCTGTAGTACAGAGCAGCTAGAGTAATTGCTATCATAATCCCGATTACCACGGCTAACTTCAAGAAATTTCGCGGTCGAGTAGGTTCCGTACTGTCCACGAGGGAATTGGCTTGAGAGTTGCGCCATCGCCTCCTCATCGATAAACCCCCGATTAACAAGCTAAGGTGAACGCAGAAATGAATCTCTCGCTTTCCATTCACTTTTCCAACCATTCCAAGCAACCACAACTTGGTAAAGAATGCACAAATATTGGATTAACCACAAAGACAGCTTGCCAACTTTCGGCAGCTGTCAACAACAGCTAAAGATCACTTAGCCGGAAGTTCAAGTCACCCGCTGACCATTATTTGGATTTCATGTGGCGTGACCTGCGATAAGAACTCCTGGGTCCTGTTTCTCGTTAGGCTCGATTTCCAGCAGTTCACAAAAGTCACAAAACGGCTGGAAATCGAGCCTAGTTTCTCGTAAGTCCCGAAAACTTTTCGGGACCGAAAAACTATTCATGAAACTGCCAACCGCTTGTTTTGGAAAGCTGGTCTTTTAATGTAAACTCTCATTGTACCTGAAGAAGGCTGGTTTGGCCAGCCGAAATATAGTACATCACTAAAATCAAATCTACGTTGTATCGGCTCTTGATTAAAAAATTTAGTTTCTCAACTTGAAATAACGCCGATCAGATCAAGCCACTGATCCAACGTACACCGACAGGAAAATTGTCCACGGTTGCTTGCTTCGAAACTCTCTTTTAATATGTTTTCAGGGAAACAAAAAGAAAAATTACTGTGAAGTTTGACGACTTAAATCCTCTCCGTTCTTGAGATACAAAGGCAAAGGGAATTGTAACACCCTACATCTCAGGTGCGACGGAAAGCCGCAAGAATCTGGAACAAAAATTCATCTTCCAAATCGGCACCCTTAATCCTCACGGTATTAACGAACGCTTTTCATTTAACTAAATATATATTCCCATTTTTCACGTTGCCATGTTGATGTGACCAATAGCGTAGCTCATACTCTCAGGCTATATAAACTAGACGTAACCCACAATCCCTCGATTCGCTCTGGCGAAGGGCTATCGCTCGAAACGTCAGCTTTTAGAATCTCTGTACGGTGGCCAATTTACATTATCAACTCCGTTGATAAAACCAAATTCTTACAATTTTTTACCCTCCGAGTCTGGGCCGCCTGTGGTTTTACGAGAGGTCTCAGAAAATAAAAATCACTGCTGGGTGACTGCTGGGTAGGATAAGGCTCGATTTCCAGCCGTTTTGTGAGCCCACGTTCCTCGTACCACAGTTGGGAGGAGGATAACCGAACTCACAAAACGGCTGGAAATCGAGCCTAGCCGTAGGAGCGATTCAATCCTTTCTTTGCAGTGACGTCATAGTTAGCCTTGAACACCCAGGCTGGAGTTTCCCCTAGACAAAATAACTAATAGTTTTCACTCACAATCAGCGAATACAAACGAAGTATAATTATAACAATTTTGAACCCTTATTCTGATTTCTTTCCAGGCTTGTCTTAAACTATCTACAGGTCAACGGGGACAAGACCCAAGCGATGATCCTTGGGAATTCATCCTATCGTTGGAGTTTGCCAGCACTTGCATTGACATCAAATTTAAGACCACTTAAAGATCCTTGGAATATGTTTGCTTAATAAGTCTTTTAAAGAACGAACTGAAATGGAATGTTGAAGAAAGTATATGCTAAGATGGCTGCGCTTCGCTGTCTTAAACGCTTAGGAGTTTTGTATTATCACATTTTGAGTACTGAAACTCTTTACTTATGGGCATAGGTAAAACACTTAACAAGAAACTGGAAGATGCGAACTATTATGGCCTACGAACTATAATGAACACGAGGAAAAGTACTAATTATGAATCAGTTCTTAGGATGGTAGACATGAATACACTAGCACATATGCGTATAGAACAATCTTTGATAATAATTTTTATATGTTTTAAGGAGAGTGGTCCAGGCTATGTAGCCAATTTATTTAAACCCCGAGTTACACCAGGGGTCTAAAAGTAGTAAAAATTTCATATAATAGTAGATTCCTTCATGGCTCATATAAGTATATAATCTCACGTATCTGCAACCAGTTGCCATTAGTTGTAAAAAATGCAGCCTGCGAACAGGCTCAATTCTTTTGTTTCTCGCTCGCCGAATGCTTTTTTCCGTCCACACCGGGAGCCTGTTCGCAGGCTATAAAAATGCACCTAATGTATCATTCTTTCGTAGACTTTTAAATAAGATAAATTTTACCGGCTGTCAATGCAGTAATTGCCTTTGACTTAGTTAATTAATGTTGATATACGTCTTTTTAAATTTAACTAGTAAGGCATAAGGATTATAGGCTTTTTTAATATATACGTAATAGAACTATAATTTAACATTGGTCAAACACTTTAATCATGAACCTCTGGCTCGGGGGACTGGGAGACCACCCCCTGTGTAATTTGACATGAAATAAATTATCTGAAATTATCTGAGATATTTGGGAACTGGTTAAGAATATTGTTTTACCGGCTTCATGGCCCGCTAGTTCTAAGGCTCCTTCACTTGCCGAGGTTCATCAATTATTTATTAAAAAAGGAAAAAAAACAGAAAAGACTTTTTTCTCTGGACGTGTATTGAATAGACCTTTTTGCAGATACGGCGGCCATTTCTATTGTTTCGAAAGACATTATGGGATGTCTCAGGGGGCAAATTAATATGTATTTGCCCCCTAGGCAACCAATAGTAGCTATTTGAAACAATAGAAAATGGCCGCCGTATCTGCAAAAAAGGTTTATTCTCTTATTGATTGAGTTTGTGCTTGAGCATTAGACAAGTGGTTTGAGTTCAGTTGTTTACCCATTTACATGCCAAGGGACGAGCGGGAAAGGGGGGGGGGGGGTGGGTGGGAAGGGGTTCCGCGGGCGTTGGGGAGTCAGGAAGAGCGAAAATTCTGGCGAGGGCGAGGAAAAGTCGACCAAAGACTCGGGTAGTAACTCGACTTTTCTTGCGCGTTTCGCTCGTCCCGACCCACCGAGAGCCTGGAAAAGGCTAGACCGCAAGCGATTTCTCTTCATACGAGGTAACATGGAAAGAGAAATGCTTCGTGATCTCCCTTATCGCAACTAGACCGTAAAAAACAAATTAGGTTGGGTGGCGAATAATGGCAAAATGAACACGAGGAAGGGGAAGGGGAGGTAAGCAAGGTGTCCTTCATACCTCTTGCACACTTAGCTTCAAAACTGAAGTAAAACAATTGGCATAATTGCTAGATTAATTAAGACATTTCCTACCCCTAGCTACTTTACATCACATATACATCTCACTTATCCAGCCTTATCTATTGTATGGCATAGTCGCGTGGGGCCGAGCCACCAATACTCATAGAAACAAAATTCTTATTCTCCAAAAACGTGCCCCCCGCTTGATGTACTTTGGTGACTACAAATTTCATGCTGTACCCTACTTTCTTTCTTCTCGTTTTCTTCCTCTCGATTTTCTGTACTTTAAATCAGTTGCTGTTCTGATGCATGACATATCCAACAACTTATTGACTCCTGATATTGCTAATTTATTTATTTCTAAAGCAAGCATTCAGTCGTATAAAACAAGGTCATCTTCAAGAGGTGACTATTTTGTTAAACCCTCAAGACTTGACAAACAAATTCAATCCTTAATGACTATATCGATTTATTCTTTAGACTATTTTGTTAAACCCTCAAGACTTGACAAACAAATTGAATCCTTAAATGACTATATTGACTTATTCTTTAGCCGGTCTGGAAATTTTGTCGCCATAAGATCTTAACTAATGCTTGAAGTAATGCGTGACATATTGCAGTCGCGTTACCTGCGCAGTAAAAGTTGCGCACAAACAATTAGCGCGAACGTCCTTAAGGTGACTAAATTATAAACCTGTCGGAAACTGTACACGAGTATTTTGTTGATCTTTTTAGCGACCTCTTTTTTTAATAGAATTAGGCTGATTATGTAAACGCGATTATGGGTTGCACTTGGCAAATCTTTGCCGGAATTTGTTTACTTTGCGGTGGAAATCTGTCATCGCGGGCCTTTGCCTAGTGCGACCCCAAGTTTTCGCTTCGGCAAAAACTTTGCGAATCGGCAAAACATCAAATACGCCGTAGTGCTTGGGTGGGGCAGGCAGATTTTCGCAAAGTCGAGCCAAACAATGAGAATCACAGCGGTAACTGTCAACGCTTGTCAGTAAACAGCAAACAGAAAATATATGCAATAAAATTAATGGGTCCATGAATCGCGATTGCTGTCGTACCAAACGTTAAAAAAATGCGTCACGGTGCTACTTCTCCTTTTTATTCAGTTAAATCACGAGCACCTTTTGTCTTTCGTATGATGTATGAAAGGTTTAACTGTTTTGACTGCCGCTATGATGAGAGAGAGAAATATTACTTCGAGCACCATATGCCTGGTCAGTTCCTCGACCAATTGAGTCGTGGGTTGACCTACACTACTACGATCCAGCTTCGTGTGACAAGAAATATGTTTAACCAGATTTAACACGTTAAACCACCGTTTGTTTTCCTTTTTCAGCTCACTGCTCTCTCCCGATAACATGTGGATAAACGTGTGTCTGGTTTATCAAACTGTCATCACTGACATATTTTTTCACCTAGTGCGACCCTGGTAGTTGAAACCAAAAGTTTGCTTTCCGGTTGCGGTTTCAAATTTTCTGTGGTTTTTTTTGCCGGCAAAGTTGAAAACTTTGCCCAAGTGCGACCCATATGTGGGTCGGAATTAGGTTTCATTTCCGTCGGTTAGTATGTAAAACCATGTAAGTTTAGTTTAGCCAATGAGAATTATCGGCGGTTTTGTGGTCTTGGGCTTGGCAGCCAAGAATAGTCTTTTGTCTAAGCTCTATTTAGTAAAAGCCTTACATAGTTTCATATTGATTTTGAGAGAATTGTGATTGTGAGAGATCGTCCATCTCTCTGGTGAATAAATCTTGTAATACTGTGACAAGTGTGGGCTTCTTTCTCGTGTTTCCCACATTACCCTCAAGAATTGACAAACAAATTAAATCCTTTTCAAAAAACGGTGTATAAACTTTGAATAGCTTACCTCATGAAATTCGGCATCTATCCAAAAACAATTTTAAAATTAAAATCCACAATATCCTACTCCAAAAACTTTCAGAAGAAAATGACTATATTGATTTATCTGTTTTAAGGACGTTGGCGCGAAAATCTTCCCACATTGAAATTTATTTCATTTCTCGCCTGAAGTTAGGTCATAAATTGCTTATTCCAAGGTATCTACAGTTTAAACCGGACGCGCTATGTCGCTCGGATGCGAGAAACCTCTGAAGGTATACGGTAACCTTAAAAAAAACCAAGCATATTAAATTTACGCAACGTCACTAACTAAAACTAACCCTTCTCGAGTTTTCAAAACTGTCATCCACTTCTCGATTAGCGGGCTTTTCCTGGCCTCCCGGTCCTTTCTCATTAACGTTTCATGATGAATTGGAATTAAATGTGCCATTCTTTAGACGGCCTGGAAATTTTTCCCCGGCATTTTTGCCGCCATAAGATAATGCGTGACATATTACAGTCGCGTTACCTGCGCAGCAAAAGTTGCGCACAAGCAATTAGCGCGACCGTCCTTAATAACAAAAATATCTTAATACTTAGGCTTTTCATATTTGCACTTTGCATTGATTTGATTTTAGATGATATTTACTTATTTTAGTTGACTTTATACTTGATACACTACGTAGTTATTTGTATACCTGTTCGTTCGTTCTCCCATGTAATGTTCGTAAAACATAACTGAATACCGAAGCTTTCTCTACTTACTCTCTCTTTTATACACGTGTAACCACTTCTCACCTCGACTAGCTTTTGCTAACTGCGAGCAGTGCAGACTGAACATGTATCATATAATGAAATTCAACAATAAACATAAACACTTTTTTTCTGCGGTCAAACGTCGGCGCAGGAAACTATATAGAAACGCTAATTTCAAACACAAAGCACGGCCACGGAAACAGAATCGACAGAAGTAAAAAGATAAATTTTTGACAACAAAGGATCGGTGTCCCCTGGGCCTAAGTTACAGCACTTGAAATTCTTGAGCACACCACGCAATGAACTCTCAATATGACATTGGCAGTCTCGATAGCAGTTCGGAGAGAGTTCATCTTCATGGAAAATATATCTAACACTCTGTATTCAAGTTCTTTCTCAACACTATCAGTGCAATCACCAACAACGCAACTATCCAGGTCTCCCATCAAGCTCCACTCCATTATCTCATTACGTGACACAAATCCACACAAGCACCGTGGAGTACTGGGTTTTATCGTAATAGCTCCAGGGAAGACACTCCAATGATGACGATGGATTGAATCTGTCACATGACCACCCCCATCATGCTCCAGGCTCTTAGCCAAGGATTCTAGACAATGAGCCAGGTTGTTGATGACGGCAATAAGTTGACCTGTAAGACAAAACTCATAGGCATAAATACTCTTTTTCTTTGGCCATCTCAGTTTGACAAACATCAGATATAAACGCATCATTTGAAAATTATCTTTTACTTAACGCTTCTTATGCTTCTGCATACATCCTCAGAAGTGACGGTACAAAATTGGAGTTTAAATATACAGGATCACTAATTAATTAACTATAGTGAATAACAATGGAAGAGACAAAAACTAATAAAGACCAGCTTTTCGCTACTGACATATCCATTGCGATGATCTTTATATCGGAACAACTAAAAGACGATTGCATGACAGAAAAACTGAGCATTTTAAAGCATGAATAAATGTTCATCATACGTCGGCCCTTGCGGGCCATGTTACTTTACTTTACTTTACTTTATTTATTTCACAGCAAAGAACAAATTACAAGTATGCAAATACTTAACTATGACACTAAAAACAAGTATGCTGTTGGAAACCCACAAAACAGGAATGAACTTCCCTAACAAGTGTAGGCTACCCAAAAAAAAATAAGATAAAATAAAATAAAAAATAATAATAATAATAATAGTACTAATTAAATAAATAAAAATTAATTAATTGATTAATTAAAAAAGTACATCAATTGGTGACAGTTTAAAATGGGATCATTTTGAAATTTTAGCGAAAGGGCGATACCACACTCGCTGACTGTTGATCAAAGATTTAAAGCCGACCAAATGAATATGTAAGCAGCAAACAGCTGCGTCTTTATTAGTTTTTGTCACCTCTGTTGTTACTTAATAGTTTATAAGATGAAATGGTATACCGTATATGAAATGAATCATATATGAACTGCGGATATGAAATCAAGTGAAGCTATGATCTTCGCACGTTAATAAGTTAGTGATCCTGTAAATTTAGTGGCTTAACCGTCACTTCTGAAGATTTATGCAGAAGCATACGAAACGTGAAGTAAATAGAGGATATTACACGGCCGCGCAAAGATACGAAATTTCTCTTCGAGTGTTGAAAAATATTTCGCGAGTGAGCGCAGCGAACGAGTGAAATATTTTTCAACACGAGAAATACGGTCAATACGGTCTATTTATTACATAAACACCAGCCTCCTGAATGAAATACCAAATCGTTTCACGAAAGGCATCGAAAGGCGCCATTTTGATTTGCAACCATAAGAAACAGTGATCTTTATACAGTCGAAGCTCTCGTAAGCGGACACCTTCGGGACGGGATAAAAATGTCCGTAACTGGAGCTGGCCGCTTACGAGAATGGTTCTCGCAAGCGGCCACTAGAGGTGCAGGGGATAGATGGCCGCTTACGGGGGCTTGCCCAGCTAACCATAAATATTGGTATACAAAAAAATACCGCGGTATTAAATGACACTTTTGTTTTATTGCGCCCTATACAATCCTACGATAATGACGATAACTAAACAGTAATACAGTACTGTATACTGCAGTACTAGGAATGCACCTCAGTGATTTTCAAAAATAACAAATCATAACTGTAACCAACATTAACAGCCTCACTGCAACAAAAAGTAGTGATACAGTTTAAAATGTTTACGACCTGTGTGTCTTTCAGTCAGGCTTCAATTTCTATTAGTCTGAGTAGTTACGATAGGTAACTGCGGTTGGAAGACTGCTTCAAAGATTTAAGTTGCAAGTCCGTCAAGGCATCTTTTACGCGTGTGATGGCTTGCGCGGAACAAACAAAGGAAAGACTGTTGTAAGGGGAAAGCGAGTCAACAGAGGAGCCGGATACGGCTTAGAAATTCCTTGCCAGTATATTTTTTATGGTGACACTAAAATGTCTCTGCCTTGGCTAAAATCGAAACTTGAGTGCCTTGGCTACAATGTACTGACAACGTTGTAATTCCAGTCACAAGCGCATACGCTTCTAAATGTAACCGGACGTGGATGACGACAAAACAAACATTGAAATATGGTACTGTAATTACTGTAAAATCATTGTGACGATCGGCAATGTAAAATGGTTGATTGATAAAAACAAGATACTGTACAGAAGTTGTTGATTTTCTTTCGGGTTTCCGCTTACGGGAGCTTAAAAACAAAGAAAAAGTCTAAGTCGTAATCCCTGAAAGTGTCCGCGGCCGCTTACGGGAATGTCCGCATACGAGAATGTAAAAATACAGAGTTTGTATGGGAGTTAAATAAAGCTTTACAACAGCGTTGTAAAACGTAGTTAATGGAGCGTGACTCGTAGAGCTATCCTCCACATGTCACGTTATTTCGTAAACATTACGCAACGCAAACGAGACATGAATGGAGTCCTATATTCTAACAATTCGAACCGTGTTCCTTTATCCTTGTCTTTAATACTGTCTGCCTACAGTTATATCCTTTATCTGGATTGGCGAAAAGCAACAACTATCCCCATTCATGTCGCGTTGAGCGCTACAGAAGTTGTTTGTATTAGATGGTACGTTAGTCACCATTGGTTTAGTCCTAGACACTAGTCTCAGTATAAAAGGTCTAGTAAAGTCCAAAGTATCACTCTGTGAGCTCTATAGTTAACTGTAAGGAGTACCTTTACCGTTTACGAATTTTATTATGGCTCGTCCGCGTGGCAGTTCGAAAGCTACTCGACCTCGCCATCGTCGTCGGGAAAATCTAACTTCCCTGTCGACGGAAGTTCTTCGCCTTCGTCTTCAGGCCCTCAATCTGCCGATAACTGGCAGCAACGCCGAACTGATTTCCCTCTTGAAAGCAGCCGTCGAACAACCTCGCCCAACCAAGCAGCCACCGCCCGGTCGGGTGAAGAAATCCACGTCGAAAAAATCTTCCCGTGCTGATCGCGACCCTGTTACTGCGCGGGCTGACGGAATCGACGAAGTGAGCGACAATTCCTCGTCCGTTGGTTCTGTGGATGACCTGGCTGAGGACGATGTAGATCTCTCTCAGTTCGGGTTGTCAGCCCCACAAAGCGTGCCGCCCGTCCAGAAACCGGTTGCATTCTCCGAAGCCCAAATGGCCGCCATACGGGACATCGTTCGTTTGTCCGTGGAGCAAGCGCTCAACAGCCGCTCGTACCTGCCTGTCGAGCCCTTTCTGGGCACTTCTACGCCCAACACAGCAACTCCAACACCTCACAGACAAGGAGCAGGTACTCCTCTGGGCCTCCATCGCCCTCTGGACAGAAATTTGGAGGACAAAATTCTGCGTGGTGAGTACATAGACTTTACTCTGTTGCTCCCCGATTCCTTAAGTCGGCCCCAGGTTCCCGAAATCCAGCTCCGCCTAGACGACTCGACCCCAGGTTCTGCCTCACCACTGTCAATGGTTCGCAAACGCAAGCCTATTGTTGACAATTTTCATAAGTGGTTGGATGCTTATACTGCCTACGCGCTGGTTATAGTTTCATCATATCCTCGAAGATCCCTTGAGTTGCTCAAGTACCAGCAGATCATAAGCAGGGCGGCTACCAAATTCAAGGGGTTGGCCTTCCTTTCATACGATGAACAGTTTCGCCGAAGAGCCGCCTACGACTTAACTATATGCTGGGATCAAGTTGATCTTGAACTGTGGACCGTTACCTTCTCTGGTCTTGCTAAGCCGCACTGTCTTGTTTGCTCCAGTCCCTACCACAGCCAGATCGACTGTCCTAGCGCAGACCCGCCAAGACAGCAGCCCCGAAACGGACCTGTCTGGTTCCGATTTAACCGGACCTCTGAAAGCACTTCAAGTACTTGCCCGTTCCCACACGTCTGCCGCCGCTGCCAGTCCGCTGCCCACTCCATCGTCAACTGCCCAAACAGCATCTCAAGGACCACTCAACGTCACCATACCTCTACCAGTTCCGGCGAACGCAGCAAGAGATAAAGTTCAGCTCCTTGCCAAGCAGGGTTCACCTGTCGTAACTACCCCCATTAACGTAGATGTTTTAGAGAGGGAACTTTCGGGGCACCCCGATCGCAATTTTGTTGATACTTTAATTAATTGTCTTTGATATGGTACACATGTCGGCTACACTGGTCCTAACAAACCCAGGGTATCCCGCAATCTGATTTCTGCCAATCAGCACCCCGACATTGTGACATCGAATCTTTACAAGGAAATCAGTCTGGGGCGCGTGGCGGGACCCTTTATCTCCTCTCCCCTCCCCAATTTACAGTGTCATCCTTTAGGCGTGGTCCCCAAGAAACACTCCTCCGAATGGCGTACCATGTATCATTTATCATACCCTGAAGGAAATAGTATTAACGACCACATTCCCAAGGACCCCTACGCCCTCCAATATGTCCGAGTAGACGACGCAATCCGTATCCTCAAGTTCCTGGGCCCGGGTTCATTTATGGCAAAGACTGATCTCAAATCGACCTTTCGTCTTATTCCCATTCACCCGGACGATTGGCACCTGCTAAGTATCTACTGGCAAAAACAGTATTATGTAGACCTCTACCTCCCTTTTGGGCTTCGTTCCGCACCTTTCCTCTTTAACCAACTTTCCGATGCCTTGGATTGGGTTTTAAAACACAATTATGGGTTACAGCGTGTCCTTCATATCCTCGACGATTTTTTCATAGCTGAGCCCTCTCGCCTCCAATGCCTGGCTAGCTTCAGTACATTACTACGTTTTTTCATGTCTGTCCATGCCCCTGTTGTCGCATCCAAAACTCTGGGTCCCTCCCAAGTTCTTGAGTTTATGGGTGTTGAACTAGACAGCACTCGCATGGAGGCCAGTCTTCCCGCGGACAAACTCCAACGCACCCGGGACCTACTCCATTCGTTTACCACTCGCCGCTCCGTGCGGCTGGTGGAGCTTCAATCCCTTACCGGTACCTTACAGTTCGCTTGTAAGGCGGTAGTACCTGGGAGAACGTTTTTACAGCGCATGATTAACTTGACTCGGGGAGTACCAAGCCGTTTTCACCACATCCGGTTGAACAAAGAATTTTTCAAAGATCTCTCAATGTGGAAAGCCTTCCTCGCAGGGTGGAATGGGCGCTCTTTCTTCTAAGACACCACCGTTACCCCTTCTCCTGATCTAGAACTGTACACCGACGCCTCTGGCTCCGTTGGTTTTGGGGGCTATTTCAATGGGCAATGGTTCCAGGGTAGGTGGCCCCCTCACATGCAGCTTAACAGGGCTCGGGGTATAAGCATCGAATGGCCGGAACTTTTCCCCATAGTGGTGGCATGCGCAATCTGGTTCCCTCATTTCTCGGGGAAACGTATTCAATTTTGGTTCGATAACGAATCCGTTGTGGCCATTATCAATTCGGGCCATTCAAAGGCTCCGCGCATCATGGACCTTCTTAGGTTCCTTATTCTAATATCCATGAAGCATAATTTCTTTATTCGAGCACGTCACGTCTCCGGGGTTTCTAACGAAATTGCTGACGCCCTTTCACGCTTTCAGGACGCCCGTTTCCGGTCAGCGGCTCCCAAGGCCGAGAAAACCCCTTGCACCATCCCGCCTTCGCTCATGACCCTCTAAGGGATGAAGTCCAAACTTACGCGAGGTGGGGACTAGCGTGGACCACGAACCGTACGTACAGCTCCGGAGAAAAACGCTTCCTCCAATTTTGCCTTATGAATCGACTCATGTCAAACGACGGGGACATACTCCCAGCTTCTGAGGGGACGCTTGTTTATTTTGCCTCGTACCTCGCTAGAACAGTTAAGCATAGTACTATAAAATTGTATCTCTCTGCGGTTCGTAACTTACACATTTCCTGTGGCCACGGCGATCCTGTTCAGGGAAAACTTCTCTTACAAAAGGTGCTACGGGGCATTCTTCGTTTCCAGGGCAAGTCTTGTATCCTTCGCCAACCCGTCACACCCGTTGTGTTAGCAGCAATTCAACTAATTCTTCGTACCTGGTTAGGGGAGCGGGACTTCACTATGATATGGGCTGCCTTCACCTTAGCCTTCTTTGCCTTCCTCCGTTGTAGCGAATTTACCTATAACGGGATCTCCCAGTTTCGCCCCCGGTTTGATCTGTCTGCCGACTGTGTATCATTTCATCCTAGTCAGGCTTGCCCGCAGCAAATGTCCGTTCTCCTTAAAGCCTCTAAGACAGACACTTATCGTCAGGGCCACACGCTGGTTATTGCGTGTTCCCCTTCACCAATTTGCGCAGTTACCGCTATGCGTAATTATTTTTTGACCGCCCGCCCGCACGGGCCGCTTTTCTATTTCCACTCAGGTCGTTTGCTTACTAGGTCCGCCGTTGTTAACCTCCTTAGGGATGTGGCTCGACATGCCGGTCTCCCCTACAAGTCGCTAAAAGGGCACAGTTTTCGCATCGGCGCCGCATCTACAGCAGCTGCAGCGGGCTTGCCGGACTGGTTAATTATGGTCTTAGGTCGCTGGTCATCGGATTGCTACCAGCTTTACATTCGCACGCCTCGCAACGTTTTACTGTCAGCTGCGCCGCGTATGGCTGTCGTTTCGTTACCATAGTTAGTTTGCGCTTGGGGGGATACATGCTTCGCACGTATCAGTGGCGGTTAAGTCTCGCAGCGACTTCCCCAAGCTTCGGTGTTTTTCATGCTATGCCATTTTACGCTCTCTATCTGCCTTTGTTCTTGTCCGATCCAGCACGTGCCGGCGGAGTCGGCTCGTAGGGCTGGGGAGATAAGGAGGCTTGAGCTATTTTTACCGTCTACACTCTTTCCATTATAGCACGATGCTGGCCGGAGGTTTAGCTCGTACTGCCGTGGAAAGTTAGGCTTGTATATCATTATTTGGCTTTTACCGGCCTACAACTTGTCCGATCCGGCGCGGTTCGCCTCGTGCGTCGGGGAGATAAGTTCAGGCTTTTAGTCACGCTACGGAAGTCGTCTGTCAGGCCGATCGTGGAGCGGTGTGCCCCCCTTTACGCCAACATTGTTTCTTGCGTTTTGTTATTGTAGTGTGTCTTAACTATAAATACCCGCGGGAACTGTGACATTAAACGGGGTTTCAAACAAGTCGGCCGTAAGTAGAGCTGTCCGCTTACGAGAGTGTCCGTTAAGAGAGCTTAACATGTTATCTTCACGTGTGAAGATATCATGTTTTCGCGCGAAAGATCACTTGGTATTTCATTGATGTTTGTATAATAAAAGATAATTTCAAATGATACGTTTCATATCTGTTGTTTGTCACCGCTGTTTGTGTGTTATTTCATTAGCATAATTTGAAAAGAATTTAAAGCCACCTTCAAAGAACGCAATAAATTTTTAGGAACACTAAATGCTCACTTTTCAATGATCAATTTTTGCTTTTGGTCTCAATTGCACCGCGGTCTTGTTCGCGCGATAAGCAATGAGAACGTTGTGTTCCCAGACATAAAAAACAACGATAGGCAGGAAAAAAACAGTTGATTATTATTTTTTCTCTCTCTCAGTATGAATAGAATAGCATCATACTTCAGGACTTACTAAAAAGCGCTGAAAAAGTCGTTTCGGACCAAAACGATCCATCAAACAAAACACATTAGGCTATCGTTTTTTAATCGCTCGTCGTAGAATAAAGCGGTTTTCAATTAAGTGTCGAAAGTAATTTGCGAATTGCTTTGGTTTATGATTACTGCACTGAGTGATTGGTTCAAAGTTCTCGCGCCACTTTTTCAACCAATCACAAGTGATACCAAAATCAATCATGGCTCGCGCGTGCACATTTTCCCGTGCTTTGTGTCGGCGACGTGTAATTACTTCGAGCTAAACAAGCGCATAACTAAAATACATTTTTAATGACTGAACGTTTCGTATGTCTCAACATACATCTTCAGAAGTAACTGTTAGCTAAAATCTTTTGAAATTATATAACAGCTTATGAGGTAACAATGATAGTAACAAGGGAGGTAATACAATACTTTACAAAGATATACAAGAAACAATGAAAACAAAAGAGAAAATCTTTACACTATATACTTCTATACCTAATGCACATGTAAAACTTATTAATAAAGATACAGCTTAACAAAAAAGGTTTCTTTTATGGTAAAGTGTCAGTCGGACCTCCCAGTGGCTAGAATTTCAGAGTGGTCCCATTTTAAGTTGTGACTAGTCAGCAAGAGCTGAAGTGTTATTGTTACTTAACAACGCCTTGAAATGTTCAGATTTCCTGTCATGTAGCCTACGCTTTGTTTTACCATTGTAAAAGTCATGAAACAAAATGTAAGCAATGACGTCAGCAAAGAATTCCTTACTCATGACGTCGGTGACGACAACGTTTTCGCCGCTCAAGCACACTACTATATTAACACTAACCTTTGGTGCAGCCAAATTCTTCCGCAACCTTTGAGCCACTTGTTTGCGCATACCGTCTCAAAACTGATGCCAAGTGTGTGTCCAGACACCCAGCTCCTGGGACCACATACGGGCAGGCTAGTGTCTTGTACAGAGCACAAACAGCTGCTTGACAGGCCGTCTTTAGCTCCTCCAGAGAGGTCTCTTCTGGTGAGCACAGCACAAGTGTGTTTACTTGTGAGGATGCAGACTTAGGTAGCAGATGAATGTAACTGTTTCAGAAGAAAATCAAGCTAATCAAGAAGTCAGAGTTAATGGCAACATAGCCACTAATGGTTTTTGTAGTGCTCTGCATTGTTGTTTCCTCCTACAAAAATATGACTATGATGTTTTATATGAGTCAAGAGATTATCTCAATCCCTCCTATAACAAAGTTGTTTCCAGAAGAGTCCTTCTGTACCGCCACCCACCCCCCCCCCCCCAAAAAAAAGAAAATAACAACTACGCGTTTTCTATGCAGGTTCCGAGTATTGCTAATTGCCAGTTTATTCAAGGAAACCATAAAAGTAAGCTCACCTCTTGTCATTCAGTATCAAATGGTCAATTCTGTCCAGCTGCCCAAAGCTTGCTTCGGAGATATCCTCTCTGAAGGTGCTAAGAATCTGAGCTCCAGTTAACCGCTGAACGGCAGAAATGTGTAGAATGGATAAGCGATCTATCACAAATGCACCCTACATTGGAGAACGAATAATGATCAAGGTCGTTGTCTTTACCCCGATTCTCTCTAATCATCCACCAAGCATTGCACGGACATCGCTTCTAAAGTCATGGGGGTTCGAATTCCGTTGAATCAAGTGAAGCTATGATCGTCGTAGTTGTGAACGCAATTTTAGCAACTGCGTAGAGAAGCCTGAAAAATTCAGGACTTCAACGGGGTTTGAACACGTCACCTCGCGATGGGCACCGGTTGCGACGTTCTAACAAACTGAGCTATGAAGCCACTGATGTGGGGAGCTGGTCATTTGTGGATTCAAATGTTCCCGTTCACTGTTAACGCCGCCTGAATTTTTCAGGTGTCTATAAAAAGACAGTTGTTTAAATTGTCCAGATAACTGCGACGGTCATTTCTCTCTTTTATACACACTACTCCAACCTGCCAGCAGAGCCTTATCTTAACTCGACCAATCTCGACCCCAGAGCTCTTTTCTTGACTGAGGGAGACAAGAGCTCTGGGGAACCCTGAAACAAAGTGCCTTCTCATTGGTTTTCGTGAAGAACAATCAAAAGCGTCTCTAATTGGTGCACTCATGTTAGCAAGAGGAGTGCGAAGGCGTCGTAAGGTTCAAATAGCTAATTTTTTG
>NC_090870.1:58591645-58609145 GCF_036669935.1 Montipora foliosa
GTATTAATTTATTGCACAATTATAACCTGCATAATGAGCACTCCAATATGCTGTCTGTCTGATTGACTGAGTCCGCAGGTGGGTTTAGTTCCAATGATGCTATTTATGATAGTTAACATGTTCTTCATTTTTCCAAAGTCAAGTTTCATTTTCCACTGGCAGGAGTCAAGATGGCTTCTCAAAAACTCTAGTGAATGTTGATAGAGCTGAGGGATTAATGCTCTTGGAATTGGCAAATCCAGGGAGCTCTGAACCAGACTGAAAGAAAACCAGCAAATTGCCTTTCACTATGGGAATTCACTTTTAAAAAAGGACAATATTAATTTTCTCAACAATGCTGGCAATGACTAACCACAATGCACATAATAGGTCAGCCCATCATTCAAACAAGTTAGCCTTCATAGTAAACACTCTTAATTTTCGCTAGACAAACGATCTTTCCTTTTCCACATTTATGATCGGGGGTGGGAAGGGAGGGGGGAGGGGGGGGGGGGGCACAAAGTCTTAAAAACGTTTGCATTGAAGACTATGGAGCATTATGATGGGGTCTGTTTCCAAACCAGCAAAATGGTAAGAAAAATGTTGGGAAACTTTCTGATCCTCACAATTCAGGTTTTATTGAGTTTACAAATAATGATGCAGGGTATGTAAACTAGGGTATACCTCAAAAGAAAAACTGTTGTTTGTAAGCCACCATCACTGTAATTATCAAGGTGCCCTCGAACAGCTGAGAGGATCAGCCTCAGTATGGGATGTGACAAGCCAGACAGGCTGTGAAGAATCCTACTTGACATCGATGTCACAGTCACATGGCCACCAGAAGACGACTGAAAGAACTTCGACCTATATATCAAAAACAAACTTTGTGAAATACTCACAGATTTTTTAAGCCAAAAAGTAGCCAAACAGCCTACTTCTGGTTTGAAAAATATGCATGCCAGACAAAGCAAAATGAAACAATATGCAAGGGACCGTTACTAAACCATGAAACAGCGAAACACCGAAACGAAACACTAAAACACCATGTATGACCCCACCATACACTGAATACTAACCGACAAAGGTTGGATTTGAGATTAAATATTGATTTAGGCCTAATGAGACCTAAAATGTTATTGCTCCTAATTCATTGAGATTAAGATTAAGATTAAGATTCAAAGTAAGACTGAGATTAGGAGCAATAACTTTTAGGCCTAAAACAATGTTTAATTTCAAATCGAACCTTTGTCGGTTAGTATTCAATGTATGGTGGGGTCATACATGGTGTTTTGGTGCTTTGTTTCACTGTTTCATTGTTTAGTACTGTCCATATGGAAGTGTCCTCTTAAGAAAGCAGAGTTACATTTTTTCCCAAAAGCAGAGGTTTCAATGGAAGGCAGCTACCGGCTATAGACCACCGGGTACATTGCTCCATTCCGCCACCAACTTTGCACAACCATTAAATAGTTTTGCTGTGCAGGCATTTTCCCACCGTATCACAAAAATAAAACGCTTTACTAACTAGGCACTTCATCTCCGAATTATGGAGTTTTCTTCTCAATAAAAGAAATTTGGCTTCTAATTCAAACAAATTCCCACATTGAAATGTAGTGGCTCGGTTGAGCATTCATTGAGCTAAATGAATACATGCTGGACATTGTGGGTTCAAATCCCTGGTCAAACTACTCACTGACAGGTTCTAAAAACCTCCCCGTTTAAATCAACATTGTGGGACACAAAAGAACCCAAACACTGTTCGTCAAGTGTAGGGGGTGGGGGGAGGAAGGGGGGGGGGGGGGTGGAAACCCCCAGTGTTGTGGTCTGTCCTCCTTTCACATTCATGTATGGGTTGGGTGGGTGGGTCAGATCAAATATGGACTAATAGCAGGTGCCAGTGGTACCATCATCAATGTCGTGATCGTCATCATCACCATTTGGAGGGATGACTAACTCACAAGTACCATTTGTACTGCATTTATTACCTCCCGTTCGGTCCACACGCTGAACAAACTACATCATGAAGAGTTTTGAAAAGATTTTTCACTTTTATGTCATCTAGAGGCAGTGTTGTTACCTGGAAATAACGTTAAAATGTAAAATATTATTGCAGACGAAACTAATTTCATATTCAACCCCTATCAGCTTATTAAATACCTGCGAATTCCATTCTTTTTTTCTGGAGATTCTTGAGACAGGAGCTTTCTCGGCCATTCAGAGAGTAGATGGTTCTGTGGGTCGAGATTTCGCTGTCGTAGGAAGTCTGGGTAAGAAACTAGTCACCAGGTTTTTACGTCGATCATGAGCAATGCCTCGTAGATTTGTACATTCGTTGTCTCCTTGAAGAGTAGTATGAGGAAATCGCTAGTTACCCTTCGATTTGCTCTCTATGGATGTAAAAACAGACCTTTCTTCTACATAGTGGCGACGAACCGATATAAACCCCGAAATAGGGGATACCTAGAGCAGGTAAAAGGGGGAAAATCTACTTGAAATAACTTAGTAACTGCCCAATGATTCAGGTGTCAGACTTAAGTTTTTCTTTAGCTAATCCTTGCTTCGGTGAAAGGGTCCTGGGTTAGCAATGAGCTGGCATACCTCAGACAAGCAAATCAGAAGATTGTTCCTTTTTTATTTGTAAACTTTATTTTTGGCTTGACAAGCTTCACTGCTTTTCCAATATTTAAATGCAATTATTAGTGTTTTACGAATTAAACACTCGACTCAATTTGCGGGGAGTTCTGCAACTATACTACAAATCAAAAGACAATTCATGACATTGGTAAAATGTTTGAGATCACTAAATTTTAGGAGAACATTCAGGAATTTAGAGTTCATGGGAGCAGGGAAATTATTGCTCTTAATCTTAATCTCTATTAATTACTGGAGCACAGGGCTCAGCTAGTAAGCCATCTTCAGCCAGCTACTTTCGTCTCATTTACATCAGTCAAGATGAAAACTCTTAAATTATCATTGAAGAAATCTTTAAAACATTCTTCTTCCCATTTTTAGGGGAATTGACACCATATTTTACGAAGATTAAAAGAAGAGAAATCATGACAAAATCATTTGTGTGAATGGTGTGGAACGCCTGGAACTGAATAGTTAGATAGATACTTTATTAGCATGTGCATGGTAGCCATTGGCTAAAATTACATACAATAACTGTATATACTAAAGGGAAAAAATGCTTTAAAAATACTATGAGATACTAAATTACACTAAGAGTTAATAAAACTGTTCTTTGTGCGATTCATTTTATAAGTAAGATCAAACACTCAGCTTTGCCTAAAGTTGTACTTAGGGGTATGTCTTGGGGGAAGCAAGTGGTGTAGTTTATGCTCTTTGTCGTCTAAGATTGTACTAAAAAGTGAACTGCATAAAAAACTATGATGATCGAAAAGTGAATCCATGTCTAAAAATGCTAACGATTCGCTATAACTAAAATGAGAGCAAATAATTTATAAAGCTCTTTTCTGCACCCTTTCTAAGTCATTAATTAGATAATTAGGCAGAGTTAAAGGAAAACAGGTACAGCATAGTCACAGACGGATCTAATACAACATGTGTAGAATCTTACTAAGTCAGATGTAGGGACCCTAGCACATTTAAGCTGCCTAAGAAAATAAAGTTGTTTAGATGCTTTCTTGATAGTTTCGTTAATGTGTAAATTCCAAGAAAGATTATTTGTAATAGTCACTCCAAGTAGTTTGGCATTCTGAACTACTTCAAGTTCTTGGCTGTTAATGAATAAAGGTGGAAGAACAGCACTGTTCTTAGAGAATGATATGTGAATTTTTTTACACTTTTCGATGTTTGATTAAAACCTGTTATCTAGGGTCCAGTCTGCCACAGAATCAACATTATTCTTGAGCTCTACTTGACTGACCTTTTCCCAGTCTTGCGCTTAATCTGACGAAACAACATGGCGTTTTTCCTTCCTCACTGGCTCAGTGAGTCAATTGAGCAAAGCTCACTTTCATGGCTGTCGTCTTTTAACTATAAACCTTCTGCTTTCAAATTTATTTGCAGCCCTGAGAGCGATAACGTTTTAGGCCTAATTAGGCCTTATTAGACCTAAAATGGTATTTACTCTGAAAATCCAACCTTTGTCGGTTAGTATTGAATGTATGGTGGAGTCATACTTGGTGTTTGGTGTTTCGTTTTGCTGTTTCATGGTTGAGTAATGTCCCCACAAACCCAACTCCTTGCAGTTGCACATCATAAAAACAGTCTGATTTAACACCTCACTGTGTACACGAATCCTATTAAGTTTGTAAAGGATGAATCCCTAGATGTTACTGATACGCGCAGTTGTCACCATCTCAACATCTTTATCTTAAACATTTTTACTTTATTTTTAGCCTCTAGAACTTGTTTACTTTGTTTTTTTATAGGTGGGAACATTTGATCCAATGCCAAACACCAGAAATGAAAAGCTGGCAAGTTTAAACATGGATAGAATAAGGTGAGATCAGGTGCTTGATTTCAAATTAAAGAGGGAAGGGAAGTGCCAGCAGTTTTGGAAACAACTATGTTAAGTCATGAATTCTGGTCATTAAACAGTGCCTTGATTTTAGAACACACCTAGTTTTTATTTGTGTCGCTGACAATAGTTTTTGACCATAAGGTTACAATAAGTCCTAATCTTGACAGTATGGAGCATTTGTTTTTGACATCAAGTATTAGTCATTGCCCAATGAGGCAAGCTTCTATGTGAATAACCCAATTTTCTCCAGGTACTGGTTATCAGTTGGAGCAAGACCATCAAGACCTGTGGCAATTTTATTTGGGCTGGTAAGTGATAACATAAAAATGACATTTTGGGGTTTTCATTTGAAGGTCTTTTTGCAACTTCTCTACTAGTCAAAACTGAACCATGTCAAATAATTTTGGGGCTTACATGGTTCAGCTAAGAAGTGTTTATATTTGAAGTGTAGGCTATAGACCCAACCCTTTTTAAGCCACCTGAGTTTTTCAGGTGTCTAAAAGAGACAATAATTATTATTTCTTAAATTGTCCAGATAAGTGCAAGCATCCACTTTTCTCTTTCGTGGTCTGCCTAAATTTTATACATGTAGCACCAAATTTTGAAGAAAAGAATATGCCTGCTACAAGTAAGGACATTAATTTATAGATCTCTGTAGTCAGCAATGAACACTTTTGGTTATAAATGTGCTTTTATGGTGTCGTAAAACCAAAGTGAAGTTCTGCTCTTGCTGATCACAACAAATATAATGCATACAATTACCAATCAAGATGACATTACAAAGGAGTCTTTGAGGCAAAAGTTCTTCTGAATTAAACAAGGATGCAAAACAGTTTGAGGTGTTATTAATAGTAATTATATTATTAATGACTTGTGCTTCTCAGACACTAGCTCATCCTTGGGCGAAAATATGCGGCAATTTGGTGTTAAAAGCAGCCAGGCAAAGTCGTGTCTTCACCTAGTCAATTTGTTTGGTGTCCAACCCTTGATTAACCCCCTGAGTCAGTTTTGGAAAAGTGATACTCTGTACTTTTAATAGTTGAATGGTGACATGCAAGATAAGGAACTGAAATTGATATTTGCATCTCTGTTCTTAAGGCAGGCATTTTGCCACCACACCCACATAGTCTGGTAGTTGCCACAAAAAAACGTCAAGCTCTTGCTGTAGCTGCCCAAACCTTGCAACAAGCAGAGATGGATAAGGAAGTGAAGGAAGAACTGGTTGGAAGTCCCAAAAGCAAAGACAATGACACCAATCACAAAGATCCTTAACTTAAATATCAATAGACCAGTGAAAGTGAGATGACACTACTTCCATTTCAGTCACTGCTTCTGTCAGAAATGGTCAGCATCCCACCAGACTTCAAGATGACAACAAGAGGTGAAAGCACACTTGACAAGAATAAAGTGGCAACACCAGACAGTCAATTAGCCTTTTAAGTGAAACAGTTCTAGTGTAAATGTGGAATAGGCCTTTTGCAACAAACGATCACATGGTACAAAATCCACCATGCTGGAGGGCAAGCTCATTGTTATTCCCCCACTGAGACATTAAAACAAAGAGACCTGAACCAGTCAAGCTTGACTTGCCTTTGTTTTAATGTCCCAGTGGGGGAATAATAATGAGCCTGCCCTCCAGCATGGCGGATTTTGTACCATGTGATCGTTTGTTGCAAAAGGCCAATTGGACTTATTACTTCTGTCTTGTTTGCTTCTGCTCCAAATAAGGATTTGAAGATTAGTTAACCTAAAATGAAACAACACTGTTAGGCTGCGTTCATTATGTTTGGAAAAGGGGGGGAGGGGGGGCTACAATGAAGAGGGGGGTGTATTTAATTTTATGTAAGGCTGGGATTGCAAAGTATTTTATTAACAGAAAAGCGAAAATACAATCTTTAAGCACATCACAATCAACAATATAGCCTGCAAGGCAGGCGTATTTTTTGTTTTGGTAAGAACTATTGGCTGACATCTAACAGAGGCCTGAGGCCAGTCAAAAAAAAATGCACTCAGTGAGAGGAGGACAGTCTCAACCCTCTACCGGCTGTGTGCTTTCAAAATGGCGGCTCATTATGAACTTTAGACCTTGAACAAGCCTCGGCCTGCCAAAAAACGCCTGCTCTGTAGGCTATCAACAATACTGTGAATACCCAAATGATGGTCTACCAAGCAACATATTATATAAACAATTTGATAAATATCATAGCTGTTATCTCTATACGGTATAGTTACATTGTTCATAAGGTAAACTCTTCCTGGATGACCTCTCCTTTGTCATCTCCACATGACTCTGCGTCAGATGATGCTCCAACTTTTGCACCACGAGTTCCAAGTCAGCTGAGGGTACACTCAACATATTCAAGTGCCTCACTGCTGCTTAAAGACACCTTTCTCTTGGAGAAAAGTCAGAAGAGTACACAAAAAAGGAGACCTCAAGATCTTCCTCTTTGATTATCTTGACAAATTAAGGCTTTACATGGCTTAACCCCTGAATACATGGGGAGTAGGGAAGAGCAGTGTTGGCGCAGTGGTGAGAGCACTTAGCTCCCACCAATGTGGCCCGGGATTGATTCCCGGATTCTACGTCATATGTGCGTTGAGTTTGTTGGTTCTATACTCTGCTCCGAGAGGGTTTTCCCCTCTCCTCATAAACCAACATTTGCAGGCGTAGCTCAGTTGGCTAGTGGGCGACTTTCGGAGCAAGGGGTCCCCAGTTTGATCCTCGGTGACTTCAACGTCTGTTTCGACTTTCCTCTGATCCGTGTAGCTATAGCTTTAAATCCCCTTAAAACGGAGCACTGACAGAGGGGCCGGAGAAGGGTAAAAAGCGCACCATCGGCTTCCACTGATACCAGTTTCGTAACTGAACGAACTACCGACGTTAAGTAAATTGACTTTACTTTACTTTACATCTCTAAGCCGTTTACGTTTCGACATTGTAATAATTATAGAGTTACTGAGAGGGGTAGATATTCTTACCGTGCCTAGAGTTAACATCACCGGTTTGCTATTTTTTTGTGGAAACACTCGGGGATCTAAAAAAGTCTTTGAAAGTTTCACCTGCACCCCTCTCTGCCATACATAATGAACGCAGCCTTAGGTTAGAAAATCGTTTCTTTTTAGTACTGGCTCCATTTCTGATTGTTGTACAAAACATCACACTACCGGCTTCACGGTCTAATCAAGTTGTTTCACCACATAGTGACCACATGTCGTTCTAAAAAGGCCACGTTGCTTCTAAACAGGCATGACAGTAAAGCGTTATACTGTATATTCAAGAAAACTGGACTTTTCTTCAAAACATTTTTCATTTACAGTGACTGCAATGAACTTTGTGGGCTTTCGAAAATTTTCCTTTTAGGTGATTGGCTGTTGCTCTCGTAAGACTTGATTCTTCGTCATTACATTAACTAAACTAAAATTTACAACAGCGAAGATTGAACATTGCCATTTCCTGCAATTAAATTACATATCCTCACATGACATGGATCACTCTTTGGGGCCCTGATCAGCCCCTCGATTTACTTCGTGTGAGAAAATTCCTTGTGTCCTCGTGCAAAACGATTGCTACTTCACCTTTCCAATTCACAAGCTTCCCTTGTTGTCACTTAAAGGCGAGCTAGTTGATGAGTATAAAGCGACGATGATTATCAGTACCCATTCAAAGTTTATTTTTGTGCTCCAATCGACCAAATCATCCCGCGTGAACACCTCCAGGCGTCTTGTCTTTTGTTATTTTTGCTAAATCCTTCCTCGACGATGGCTGTAGAAATCCAAAATTAATTATACTTGCCTTTGTTTTTCGGTTTCGAAAAGCACCTGTGAAAGCGCTTTGCCGTTGCCTGAAAAGACAAAACATTTGATGCTCTAGACATCCCCACTTCGTTTTGTTTCAGCGTCGACTGAACAACTAACATTTGTTCGTGATTCGGACAAAAACATTTCGAGCTTCATCTGCTTGCGTCTAATCGGGGATGTGCATTTTAGCTAAATCGTGATTGGGCGTTTTTTATTCGCGACTTAGCTGTCCTAACGCGACCACAGCAGCTATCTGTCACGACGGAATAGACTGCAAACAGCGGAGACAATCGGATTGCAAGAGTTTTATGATAAAACGCTGGCAGATTTATTCAAAAACATTGTTTTTCGCGTTCAGTCCTTTACCGTTTGCTGAGCGTCGTTTACACTCTGTGGCCCCGCCTTTCCTGGCACTGTGCTGCCACGTTGTGGACTATTTAGCGATCCGTCTTTCGCTCTATCAAGCCGGAAGGGCGTTTTTTTGTTTCCACTTCAAATAAACAGTAGATTCTGCTTGGATCAACACTACCTTGTATTAAATAATAACCCTCAACGATGGATTCAGAGAGAAATGTAAGCTCGATGGCAGTTGAAGAACATACCGCCTTGTCATCGTCCACTGAGGCAAGCGTCCCGCCTACCGTATGGTAGGGAAAAAGCATTTCACGTTTTAACCATGTCTTTAAGCTGGCATTTATTTTATAAAAAAATTAATGGATTAAAGATATAATTGTAATTAAGAAAAGGACTTGAGAGTTTCATCCATATAATAAAACCTAAACAGAAAAAGTCAAAAAAATGGCAGATGAAATTAGGCAGTACTTTGAGAGCAGCCCATTTTGACAGGAAGTATTGCGCATTTTATCGTATTCCCCTTATCAGGAAGTTCAAGTATAAAGACGGCCTGGCCTGGTCTGGCCATTAGCGAGATTACGCAAGGACGAAGACGCTGCCAACGAGAAAGTCGTCTAAAAATATTATTTCCCGTTATTGTAGTAATTTCGTTATACCATCAGGTCATTCGTAATGAAAAGTGTGTATCAAGACTGCAGGAATAAAATTGGCGTGAACGGTGTGGTTGTTTGGGAAAAAAGAGTTAAAATGTTTCGTCACGTTCTCACGTCCTCTACACAACCTCAAATTTGGTCAATTCACGTCGTTGATTGACGAGGACGGAAAGAAATGTACCAAAATGCAAAACGCACGTGCAGGGCGTGCAGAGCTTTTGTTTTTGCTAATTAAACCCATTGTTTTATGGCGTTCTCGTAGCTGTCGTCGTTGTGCTTGCGTAAGCTGCTATATTAGCGTAAACTGTCAAGCAACAACCCAGAGGCCCGTTTCTCAAAAGTCCCGAAAAGCCATTCGAGAAACTTCGATCCACTTATTCTTAAGGGCTGATCTTTTTACGTGTTATCAGGGGAATTAAAACTGGTGTGTGGGCGAAGTTTTGTGCCTCGAGACGCCGTCGTTTTGAAGATGCCAACCTGAAGTACACCCGAAAAGCTTCGGGATTTTCGAGAAAAGGGCCCCATGCATGGCCGAATTGTTCGAATTCCGACAAAAACAAATCCTGG
This sequence comes from Montipora foliosa, assembly GCF_036669935.1. NCBI lineage: Eukaryota > Metazoa > Cnidaria > Anthozoa > Scleractinia > Acroporidae > Montipora > Montipora foliosa. Next base: position 58,601,483 of record NC_090870.1, read on the forward strand.
GTTAACTATGGCCCAAACTTATTGTTTCCATGATACACGAAAATTTGGTTTATCAAACTAGTTGATAAGAGTCAAATTACCACCGTAAAAGATTGTAAAGCTGACGTTTCGAGCGTTTGCCCTTTCGTTTGAAACGGCTCGAAACGTCAGCTTAATGATCTTTTGCGGCGGTAGTTTGACCCTCGTCAACTCGTTTGGTAAACACAATTTTTTGCGTTTCACTCCATCACCGAGCTTCCATGATTCATAGCCTCAAATGGCGCTAATCGCGTTTAACTCGACCCAGGACGTAACCATCGGACATCGCTTCTTTTCTACTTGACGGCTGCGAAAATTTGTTTAAATCAGTTGCCTCTTCAGTCAATACCGTTCCATCCTCGATGGAAGCCTAACTTAAAATATGCATTTCAAACCTGAGATGTGTAAACTCTCGTATAAAGATTTCACAAACGTAATTATGACGTTATAACTCTATACCGTTCAGTAAATGTACGTAAGAATGCAGAGAAGTAGCAGAACCAGGCAAGCTCCATTCCCCACAAAGCTGATCTTAAGCGTGGATCCAGAATTGCAGTTGTCTCCAGAATTGCAGTTGTCTTCAGAATTGCAGTTGTCTCTCGAACAACAGTAGGAACTCAAGCTGGATCTCCTCCGGGACAGCGAAACAGGGCACGAAAGCGTGTCTTCTCTTGTCTGGTTGCGACAAGTCCTGCCTTCCTTGACACATCTTTTAAAGAAGAAGGTTTTTGTTACGTTATTAGCAGTGCATGTTAGCACTCCTTTGTAACAGTTCGCTGATCCTGCTGGACACGAGATTTTTGTCATCTTAGAGTTACAGTCTGCCCACGAAACTTCACTTGAACAGTTGTAACAGCTCAAGCAATCAACTGAAAAACAAATTATAAGCGTCAAATTTAAGATTAGAGCTGTTGCATCGGAAGGATATTTCGCAGTTGTTTTAGGAAATTTCCTGCTTAAGTCATTAAGTCATTCGTGCCTTAACCTTAACACCGGCAAAATGCTCAAAACCAGAAAACCGCGAGAAAGATATCAGAAAAACACAATATAATTTTGGGTGATTTGCAATCATTCAGTCAAAATTTAAGACATTTGGTCCAAGATATTTTTCCAAGTTCCAGTCCATGTTCATCCTTTCCATTCGTAGCAACACCGAGAACAGTTTCAGTGCCAAAAGACGGTAGCCAATAACAAATCTGTAAACCATTATTTTTGCTAGAGACTTCTTAGCTTTTTAAAAATATGCTAAAATAGAGATAAGAAAATATTCCCTTGGTCGCTTTTACTGCCCCAAGGCAGAGCTGACTGATCATAACCAACGACCGTCTGAGGGTACAAACGTGGCGCTGAGGCTTCTACTTCGTGTAGAAGACGCACATGACGTAACAAAAGCTTTAGGGGTCTTTAGGGATTTAGAATTCTGATTAGGTATTGTTTCACGATTTTTCTTCTATTGTTTTACGTCATGTGTGTCTTCTACACGAAGTAAAAGCCGGCGCCGAGGCATTGCTCGTGTTTTTGCGTGTTTTCTTTTCTAGTTAATTAGCTCTTAGAATTCCTAATTCGCTAAGTCAATCCAAGAAATGTATGTAACTTTGAATTATAATAACTTTTTTTTGAAAGCTGCTCTAACGATTCCCCGACATCCTTTCGAAGGCAAACATCTGCTAAGTGTTATGCAGTCATTGTTTACTTCGTAAGGCCAAAATCCGACGCGAGTTTACCGCATTTATAAAAATCGCTTCATTTTGCATTTACTAATCGGAGTACATTTTATATTCAATTTGACCAGTTAAAAACATTTCCACGTCTTTCTTGCTTCTGTAAGCTCTAAAATGGTGTAAAGGTTTAGGCACTTTTGTAAACTTACGCGCCCGTGAGGATGGTTTTCCGCAACGCACCCGGCTAAACTTTTCCGTAATCTGTTTTACATGTGCACACCGTAGTATTGTTTAAGAATATGTATTTTGATTTCACATGCTCAATAAAAAAGAAATTAATTATTATCAATGATTTATACGCGAATTTCTGAAAATCTCAAAATTTAATATCTAGCAAGACGGCCGTCCAAATGGCAAAATTTAGTTCCGCAAAACACAAAAAATCACACATCACGTCAAACTTTCGTACCACAGGGTATAAGTATGACCCGTGGCCCGCTTCCCACGGGGGAAAAGCCACGGGCGAGCTGCGTCGTTGCTGTACTTTGCGACGGCCATTAGCAGCGACAATTATTATTAATTATTATTATTATTATTATTATTATTTAGCGACACTTACTATTGCGACAATTATTATTTAATCCGTGAAATTCGTAGAAAAAACACCATCGTGAACGCTTTTTCGATTTATTTGAAAAGACAAACATTTGCGGCATTTTTACTTTTGAAAACTGTTCAAAACAGAGTCCATCCCAGGGGGGTGTCCTTGTTCCCTTGTTGACTTTAAAATGTGCTGGTGTTCACTTGTTCCCCAAATTACTTTCAAATTTTGATCCCTAAAAATAAACGACCAGGCCTTAGGCACGCAGGCAGTCTGGTACACTTTCGAAAAGTCCTTCGTCTAGATATGCGCGGAACGAAGGACTTTTCATACTTGATTGGCGCCAATTTAGCGACCCAAAAACGGGTCGCTGAGCTAGGCCAATCAGAGTAGTCCTCGTGAACCCCAGGGGATAGAGTTGTCAATCAAAATTTGCCACACGCAGTGAAGCGTGATTTTCAAACGTGCTACTAAGGCTACCGGATATTCCAAATTACGCGACCATCAGAGGAAAATAATTGAAGAATATCTGTCTTGCATAGATCTGTTTGTGTCTTCTCCAACCGGAGCTGGGAAAAGTCTGACCTTTGAACTAGTCCCGTACGCTTTTGGTCGTTCACTTGGAGCGGGTGGCAATGCTATCGTCTTCGTAATTCTTCCACTGATTTCACTCACGAAAGATTTGGTCTCTAGCCGGTCGCTATTTAGGAGACAACACATTTAAAATCTTAAGTATAAACGGGTGTCTGGAAGTCCCGAGGCGATTCTCAACGACTATCAACACATTTTTCGTCGAATGGAACAAAAAATTTTAAAATGCATGAGTATTCATCGACGAGAGTCATTGCATCGCTAAATGGTAAGCTTAAGTTTCACTAAGATGTATCTTTTAATCCCGGTCTAGTACGTCTCCTACACCTGAAGCGTACCTGATCTTTCATGAGTGAAATCAATTGACTTTCTTGATGATTCGAAGCTTTCCCTTACTTGCTAATCTTTCGAATATATTAGTCTTTCGTTTCTATCAGCACAAATCACGGCACAAGTGTTGGTCCAGAAAATACCACTGGAGATCTCCTTTCCAAGCGGCGACTGGAGATTGAAAAAAAGCTTTCGTTTTATTTCATCTTTGTTTCTGATACCTTTAGCACAAAGTTAACAAATTTCCTCTTTCGATTTCGTAGAAACAAACATGTTCGACTGTTTTCGTCGGATAGACCTTTTCGGCTTGCACATTTTGTTTTCCCAATACAGATCATGTGATAATACTCAGGAGGTTTGGTCTTTTGTTTTGTTCATTAAAATGAGGGCATGCAAGCATGAATATGCCTGAATGCACTCTTTTTAATGAACAAAACAAAGGACCAAGCCTCCTGAGTATTATCACATGATCTGTATTGGGAAAACAAAATGTACAAGCCGAAAAGGTCTATTGCGCCATCAAGTTCAGGGCTTGCGAATGACGTCATCCCCTTTTTGGCGCGAGACGCAAATGGAAACTTTGCAAGCGAGATAAGTCGACCTCTCGCGACTTCGTCGCTCGCTCATTCACTTCGCGTACGAAAAATCACGATTCGCTCGCCGAAACATTTTCTTCTGGGGTTATCGTGAGGTCGACTTGTGGCAAGTCTAGCAGTCTGGTACAGGTTTCAATGTAACGCAATTGTCAATTGGCTCCGGGACAGAGAACCTTCCAGAATTCCTTACAAGAAAACGTCGAGCTTGTTTCCTAAAGACAAGGTCATTAGAAAGAGTATGGCAAAAGAACGCACCGAGCTCGTCTGATTTGAGAAAATGTTTATCTCTTGCTTTTCGAAAATACATTACAGTAAGAATGTCTAGACCTAGACCACAACTGAGACGTGACAAATCTTCGAAAGTAGGAGGTTGACTGCGAGCAGTCCCTTCACAAATCAGTCGAGCGGCCCGCTTTTTTGAGGCAGTCATGTTTCGTCACGCAAACAAATAAAATGACCGAGAGAGGCTTGGGAACTGAAGTGTGATAAGGGACTGCACCGCTGTCAGATTTTTTTGACGAGTTAATTTCTTCTTGTCAGATTGAGCTGCGATCATTTATCCCTTCAAATGGGAAACATTGATCACAAACAAGAGCAGAAACTTACGGTCAAAGCTCTGCTATAGGGCAAGTATGTCATGGCTGTGCTACAAACTGGTTTCGGCAAGACCATTATTTGTGGGAGCTTTGTCTATCACTAGAATGTACCTCAGATGGTTCATGCCTCTTTTCTTCTGTTGCCCACCAGTTATATAATGATCCTGATGATAGAGAACAATTGTGGGTGTGTTGTCACAACAGTATACATGGTGTGATGCACTTATTGTGCCAGCAGTTTTAGTTGCATTAAATGTTACAATACGTATACTATTAACTGAATCTATTGAGGGGTGTGCACCAGTAACTGTTATCAGTCCTATAAGCGGACAACAGCAGTTCCATTAGATTATTATAATGACAGAATTTCAGGTTATGAAATCAGCAGTGTAACCAATGTCAAGGATGATTATTCAGAAGTAATAAACGATGAATTAACCACGGCCAAAAATGATGTGTGTCATAAATTATTTCTCCAAAGCAGAGGCAAAAAGAGCTTACCGGTATGTGAGAAATCTATCAGGCGAAAGAGACAAAATAAAGAGTTCAGGGAAAAGGAAAACAATGAGAAAAGCCAAAAAAAATCTGAAAATAAATTGAAGCAGCAAAGGAATAAGAAAAGCAAACATTTCATAAGGGTAAAGCTTTCAATCCAGATCAAGTCAGAGAACTAAACAGAAAAGCACAGAACAATTTAGGGTGAGGCTAAATCGCGAGGGTGGGTGGGTCTGGGGTAGGGGGACGTGGGAGGTGGGTGGTGGGTCGTGTTTGTTTGAAGATAAAAAAAGATCTATATTAGCTCCTTCAGTGCCCGGTCCAAATTTGTCTTTAAACTTGTCTCGCAGTGTTTTGGCGACATTATGGCGGGACAAGTTGCACGAAACATTTCACAGTGCAACATATCCTGCAACGGCAAAAATCGTTGCAAGACAAGTTGCACGAAAAGAACTTAATTCTACTTTCGGCAACGGCTCTTTCAACTTGTTTCGCAACGATTTTGGCCGTTGCGAGAGTGTCTAATCGGCGTGGTTGGGTGGGTCATGGGTCCCTAACCCTAACCTTACCCTAACCCTAACCCTAACCCTTTTTTAAAATCAACGACTGCAAATAGGTCAGTTTCGTATTCTAACGGTTGGACTGGATCTAGCATGGAATGGAGGCTAATGCGGGCAAATTAATTTGCATTTGAAAAGATTTGTCCGCATTAGCCTCCATTCCATGCTAGATCCAGTCCAGTCCAGAGAATTCGAAATGGTCCATTCTCGAGACAGACAAGACCTAAAGGCGCTGTTACACTGTGAGATGTTTCGTGCAATTTGTCTCGCAATGTTTTGGCGACATTGTGGCGGAACAAGTTGCACGAAACATTTCACAGTGTAACATACCCATGCAACGGCCAAAATCGTTGCGAAACAAGTTGCAAGAGCCGTTGCCGAAAGTAGAATTAAGTTCTACTTTTCGAGCAACTTGTCTCGCAACGATTTTGGCCGTTGCAGGATATGTTACGCTGTGAAATGTTTCCTGCAACTTGTCCCGCCATAATGTCGCCAAAACATTGCGAGGCAAGTTGCACGAAACATTTCACAGTGTAACAGCGCGTTAAGACCTAAGACAAATTTGGACCGAGCACTGAGGGAGCTAATATATATCATTTTGTATCTTCAGACAAACACGACCCACCACCCACCCACCCACGCCGATTAGACACTCTCAACAATTTAAGGAAAGCTCTGCAGAGCTCAAACCGAAACCAAACTGAAATTCCTCAAGGTCAAGACTCTATTAGACATTCCATGTCAAAAGTGATTCATTCTTTTCATGAATAAAGGGGAATAAAGAAATTTGACGTTGATAAACTACGGTCCGCCACCCCGGTAAGGGTCAGTTTGTTATCAACGGTCGAAGCCGTGGCCACTTTGGTGATTGAGCACCGCCTTCGCACGCTGTTTTGTTGCAATATTCACCGCCTGACGTTGCTCGCAGGACTGCTATTGTGTTGATGATGGGTTGAGATGAAAGTTCAATCTTTGTCAATTGATTCTGATGTGAGATTGTGACCGTGGGAATATTTTATCCAGGACTATTTGACTCAAATTGGTGGCACCTGAGAATTTAGTCTCCAGCCTTGCGATTTTATTATAACCGTTGACAACCACGAAATTGAGAAATGGCTCAAATCGCGTCGGATCTGGAAAAATAACCACACAGAAAGGAAGCTATCCACAATGGCAATAGGGTTAGGCTTTTTAATTGAGTTTTTTCCTATAATTATCTTCTTAAGCTTTTTATCGGGATCCTCATACAAATCCTTCTATTTTTGTCGGCCATGCTCACAACGACCTTGGGGCACCTGTGGTTTGAATAGCAAAATTTCGCGCAAAATTAGTCATGCTTCAAGGATGGACGCACGCAAATGGCAGTAACGTGGTCTTTGCTTTTGGCATAAATCATAAATTGATTGGCAATTAATTCGCTTTCCTCAACAATCATGCAAGCGTAGCAGTCATTTTGCATGATCTTCTGCTTTTGTCTCAACTAAGAAAAGAAACATGTGCATAAATGTGACAATCAGATAAAATTTTCCTCTTTTCCCCGCCTCGAATAGCACCTTGCTAATTGCGGGCAAAAGCTCTGTAAGTTAGCATTTTTTAGATCTAATAAAGAATGGTTGTTTTTAACGTTTGTGTATTTTACAGACGAGCGATTTCCTACAAAGAGACCTTAACAACGAAAGTGATTTCTGCTTTTACCTTATCAGTATCAGCTTCGAAATGGACTTGAAACAAACCTACAGTGCTTGAGCCACTGTTTGATAACAACAACAGCCACACTTCTTTTTTTCTTGTTCACTTTATTCCGTTCCGTAGCTTCGTTGCTGCAAAATGACAGTGGCGAATCAGAATGCATGCAAATAGTGGTGCTTGCACTAAGAATCTCTGCCATTTAGTTCAGTCTCAAGCGTTTTTATCCACCGATGATTGCACATACTTAATGCACGAAATTTTAAAAAGTGCCGTGACATAGCCGCTTGTGGTGGTTGAATGTTTCCGCGACCTACTACTGAAAGCATGCAAGCATATAGTCATTAAAGATATTAACATTTCTCTACGAACACCTCAGCGCAAAAGTCTACTCTTTGATGTACATCTCACTAGGAATGTTTCAATCAGTTACAGTTATAGCGCGTTTATGGGCTTACAAAAGGCGTTGTTACACTGTGAAATGTTTCGTGCAACTTGCCTCGCAATGTCTTGGCGACATAGGGGTGGG
>NC_090870.1:58621645-58626645 GCF_036669935.1 Montipora foliosa
GCAGTTGTCTTCAGAATTGCAGTTGTCTCTTGAACAACAATGGGAACTCCAGTCGTAATTCCCCCCGGACAGCGATAAAGGGCACGGAGGCGTGTCTTTCTTGTCAAGTTGACACAAGTCTTGCCTTCCTTACCACACCTTTTAAAGAAAAAGGTTTTTGTCACGTCATTAGCAGTGCATTTTAGCTCTTCTTTGTAACAGCTCGGTGATCCTGATGGACACGAGATTTTTGTCATCTTAGAGTTACAGTCTGCCCACGAAACTTCACTTGAACAGTTGTAACAGCTCAAGCAATCAACTGAAAAACAAATTATAAGCGTCAAATTTAAGATTAAAGCTGTTGCATCGGAAAGATATTTCGCAGTTGTTTTAGGAAATTTCCTGCTTAAGTCATTACTTCGTGCCTTAACCTTAACACCAGCAAAATGCTCAAAACCAGAAAGCGCGTGAAAGATATCAGAAAAACACAATATAATTTTGGGTGATTTGCAATCATTCAGTCAAAACTTGAAACATTTGGTCCAAGATATTTTTCCAAGTTCCAGTCCATGTTCATCCTTTCCATTCGTAGCAAGACCGAGAACAGTTTCAGTGCCAAAAGACGGTAGCCAATAACAAATCTGTAAACCATTATTTTTGCTAGAGACTTTTTAGCTTTTTAAAAATATGCTAAAATAGATTAAGAGATAAGAAAATATTCCCTTGGTCGCTTCACTGCCCCAAGGCAGAGCTGACTGGTCATAACCAACGACGATCTGAGGGTACAAACGTGGCGCCGAGGCTTTTACTTCATGTAGAAGACGCACATGACGTAACAAAAGCTTTAGGGGTCTTTAGGGATTTAGAATTCTGATTAGGTATTGTTTCAAGATTTTTGTTCTATTGTTTTACATCATGTGTGTCTTCTACACGAAGTAAAAGCCGGCGCCGAGGCATTGCTCGTGTTTTTGCGTGTTTTCTTTTCTAGTTAATTAGCACTTATAATTCCTAACGCTAAGTCAATCCAAGAAATGTATGTCGCTGAACTTTGAATTATAATAAGTTTTTTTTTTGAAAGCTGATCTAACGATTCCCCGACATCCTTTCGAAGCCAAACATCTGCTCAGTATTATGCAATCATTGTTTACTGACTTCGTGAGGCCAAAATCCGACGCGAGTTTGCCGCATTTATAAAAATCGCATCATTTTGCATTTATTATTCGCAGTACCTTTTATATTCAATTTCACCAGTTAAAAACATTTCCACATCATTCTTGCTTCTGTAAGCTTTGAAATGATGTATAGGGTTAGGCACTTTTGTAAAATTACGCGCCCTTGAGGATGGTTTTCCGCAACGCTCCCGCGAACCTGTTCCGTAATCGAACAACAAAGATCACCGTAATCTGTTTTATATGCGCACACCGTAGTATTGTTTTAGAATATGTATTTTGATTTCACATACTCAATAAAAAAGAAAATAATTATCATCAATGATTTATACGCGAATTTCTGAAAATCTCAAAAATTAATATCCAGCAAGAAGGACTGTCCTAATGGCAAAATTTAGTTCCGCAAAACACAAAAAATCACCCATCACGCCAAACTTTCGTACCACACGGTATAAGTATGACCCGTGGCCCGCTTTCCACGGGTGAAAAGCCACGGGAAAAGTAAAGCGAGGCGTTAATCCGTGAAATTCGTAGAAAAAACACCATCGTGAACGCTTTTTCGATTTATTTGAAAAGTGGACAAACATTTGCGGCATTTTTACCTTTGGAAAATGTTCAAAACAGAGTCCATCCCAGGGGGGTGTCCTTGTTCCCTTGTTGACTTTAAAATGTGCTGGTGTTCACTTTTCCCAAATTACTTTCAAATTTTGATTCCTAAAAATAAGCGACCAGGCCTTGGGCCCGCAGGCAGTCTGGTACAGGTTTCAATGTAACGCAATTGTCAATTGGCTCATGAAAACTGGCGAATTGTAGTCCTTGATATATGCAAGACGTATCTTTTTTCCATTTTTACTCCTGGATAATTTTGGGGAGAATCTGTATGCAAATTGTCACTCACTTGAAACCGAAAACTTGATCTAACAACCCATTTCCGAGTTGCTGCATGCCTCAGTTTCAAAGCGAGTCCTGGTGCACAACCATTCAAATTGGAAATTTAATAGTTGCGTATTCTTATGCAAATCAAACTCATGACAAACAGCAACTCGGAAATGGCCCATTAGCCAATTAGGATGGATAGTACTTCAAGCGAATCACAACACTGCTTGGAAAGTGTGACTTCCTGTTCGCCAGGTTGTGCGCCGCCGTTGCTGGCTGTGGCTTTTGTACTACACTACGTGTTTTAGCATTTTCCGCTGCATTGAGAATCAAGAGACTAAAGAAGTGAGGAAATAGCGTTCTTCGAAGGTGAAGCAAAAGATTCTGAACAAGTACACATTGGTGCAATTAATTGTGCTCCGCCGTTCACTCACCAACGCGTAGACTTAAATGTCGAAGTCGAATCGACCGACACAGGGTGAGACGACAGTCTCTGTCGATCCCTTAAGCTCACGGGGGATTTAATAAATTCCATTTGGAAGGTAACTTCCATTTGGAGAGTGACATCGAAGCTATCACGAAGTTTAGCAAGCTATGAGTCATCAAAGCCATGTGAATCCATCTTGAACAAAATGGCTGACGTGACACTGTGAGGCAACCAAACAACCCATGCTTCCAAGACTCGGTCATTGATGAGGCCCTGTTAGGGGTAAATTCCGACAAGCGACATGGCCTTGAACCGGCGACATGATAGCCACGAACTGGCGACGACCGACAGACTATTACAACGAATTAGCGAAAGCGACACAAATGTCAAGACTGACCAACAGAGAATTTCAGAATTGTGAATGTTCTGCGGACTGCGGAACATTTGCGCCTACACAATTCGTCGTAATTACTTAATAATGATCATTGTTAACAATAATGGCCAATTATGGCTAATAAGGGTCCAATAAAGGCGAACAGAAATACATCTTATTTTACTGCTGTTTTGATTGTTCATTTCATGTGATTGACGTATTCAGTGCATCACTCCCTTTGAGGACTTTTCCACTTTGCGTATCATGTTCTCCCTGCATGACCCACGTGCGCACTCCATCAGTCTGTCAGAGAGATACTTTTTTCTCTATTGATCGCGTTCATCTCGGTGTTCCAAATCGTAAGCGAGTGATTGAAATACATCACCATCAGACTTGTGCACGGTCAGAGTCACGTGACGGGTCTGTTTAACATCAGAGACCGCGCTATTGTTTAACCCTATGACGTTTGCCGATTTTCATAACCAGTCCCCTCTACTAACTATGATTTTTCACAGACCTTTTGTAAACGCATGCCTTGCGGATAATGAATGGTCGATAATGTCCTTCCTCCTGGGTTGTTATAGTTACAGAAAAGCACAGTCTGACAACTAAATCAGAGTTGAACTCGGAAGAAACATTAGACTCTTGCACTACCAGAATTGTAAAACCGCTATTATAGCTCGATTGCTTTGCCAGATTAGGCCTTTATTCACTTGTATAGTTTACTAGATGGAATTTCATTGACTTCAACAACTATTCCAAGTAGTCTGAATGGGTATTAAAAATTAAAAAAGGCCTCAAAACCCTGGGCTTAAAAGTACTAAAGATAGAGGCCGTATGTTCCGTTGGCGTCGTTCCAGCGAATGGGGATTGTCAGAGGGGCAACGAGCTGAAATTTATTAATGAAATTCCGACAGGCGACACAAGAATGTTCCGCAATTGCGACATAGCTAGCTGTGAAATTCAGACGGAGGACATGGGCACCCCCCCTAACAGGGCCTCATTGATTATGAAAGGAAAACTGATGAAGAATCCGTACCGATCTCCAGCGATAGAGTAAGGGCTGAGAGCTAAACTTCAGAATACCCCGCCACTTATTTGCATTTCATTGAATAAGAATACCGGTAGGCTCTATTGTATTAAGTCTCGTTCTTCAAAAGATGCCGCATAGGGGAAACAATAGTGGTTAATTGTGGCGGGGTATTCTGAAGTTGCTCCGGGCTGAGTTCGCAAATATAAACATGCTCTCCGGGACAGAGAACCTTCCAGAATTCCTTACAAGAAAACGTCGAGCTTGTTTCCTAAAGACAAGGTCATTAGAAAGAGTATGGCAAAAGAACGCACCGAGCTCGTCTGATTTGAGAAAGTGTTTATCTCTTGCTTTTCGAAAATACATTACAGTAAGAATGTCTAGACCCAGACCACAACTGAGACGTGACAAATCTTCGAAAGTAGGAGGTTGACTGCGAGCAGTCCCTTCATAAATCAGTCGAGCGGCCCGCTTTTCTGAGGCAGTCATGTTTCGTCACGCAAACAAATAAAATGACCGAGAGAGCCTTGGGAAGAGAAGTGTGATAAGGGACTGAACCCTTGTCAGATTGTGCTTCGATCATTTATCCCTTCAAATGGGAAACATTGATCACAAACAAGAGCAGAAACTTACGGTCAAAGCTCTGCTATAGGGCAAGTATGTCATGGCTGTGCTACAAACTGGTTTCGGCAAGACCATCATGTATTTGTGAGAGCTTTGTCTATCACTAGAATGTACCTCAGATGGTTCATACCTCTTTTCTTCTGTTGCCCACCAGTTATATAATGATCCTGATGATAGAGAACAATTGTGGGTGTGTTGTCACAACAGCATACATGGTGTGATGCACTTATTGTGCCAGCAGTTTTAGTTGCATTAAATGTTACAATACGTATACTATTAACTGAATCTATTGAGGGGTGTGCAACAGTAACTGTTATCAGTCCTATAAGCGGACGACAGCAGTTCCATTAGATTATTATAATGACAGAATTTCAGGTTATGAAATCAGCAGTGTAACCAATGTCAAGGATGATTATTCAGAAGTAATAAACGATGAATTAACCACGGCCAAAAATGATGTGTGTCATAAATTATTTCTCCAAAGCAGAGGCAAAAAGAGCTTATGAGAGAAATCTATCAGGC
>NC_090870.1:58631645-58636645 GCF_036669935.1 Montipora foliosa
CAGTAAAGCGTTATACTGTATATTCAAGAAAACTTGACTTTTCTTCAAAACATTTTTCATTTACAGTGACTGCAACTTTGTGGGCTTTCGAAAATGTTCCTTTTAGGTGATTGGCTGTTGCTCTCGTAAGACTTGATTCTTCGTCATTACATTAACTAAACTAAAATTTACAACAGCGAAGATTGAACATTGCCATTTCCTGCAATTAAATTACATATCCTCACATGACATGGATCACTCTTTGGGGCCCTGATCAGCCCCTCGATTTACTTCGTGTGAGAAAATTCCTTGTGTCCTCGTGCAAAACGATTGCTACCTCACCTTTCCAATTCACAAGCTTCCCTTGTTGTCACTTAAACGCGAGCTAGTTGATGAGTATAAAGAGACGATGATTATCAGTACCCATTCAAAGTTTATTTTTGTGCTCCAATCGACCAAATCATCCCGCGTGAACACCTCCAAGCGTCTTGTCTTTTGTTATTTTTGCTAAATCCTTCCTCGACGACGGCTGTAGAAATCCAAATTATACTTGCCTTTGTTTTTCGGTTTCGAAAAGAACCTGTGAAAGCGCTTTGCCGTTGCCTGAAAAGACAAAACATTTGATGCTCTAGACATCACCACTTCGTTTTGTTTCAGCGTCGACTGAACAACTAATATTTGTTCGTGATTCGAAAGAAAACATTTTGGGCTTCACCTGCTAGCGTCTAATCGGGAATGTGCATTTTAGCTAAATCGTGATTGGGCGTTTTTTATTCGCGACTTAGCTGTCCTAACGCGACCACAGCAACTATCTGTCACGGCGGAATAGACTGCAAACAGCGGAGACAATCGGATTGCAAGAGTTTTATGATAAAACGCTGGCAGATTTATTCAAAAACACTGTTTTTCGCGTTCAGTCCTTTACCGTTTGCTGAGCGTCGTTTGAATGCACTTTACACTCTGTGGCCCCGCCTTTCCTGGCACTGTTCACTATGCTACCACGTTGTGGACTATTTAGCGATCCGTCTTTCGTTCTATCAAGCCGGAAGGGCGTTTTTTTGTTTCCACTTCAAATAAGCAGTAGCTTCTGCTTGGATCAACACTACCTTGTATTAAATAATAACCCTCAACGATGGATTCAGAGAGAAATGTAAGCTCGATGGCAGTTGAAGAACATACCGCCTTGTCATCGTCCACTGAGGCAAGCGTCCCGCCTACTTATAGGGAAAAAGCATTTCACGTTTTAACCATGTCTTTAAGGTGGCATTTATTTTATAAAAAAATTAATGGATTAAAGATATAATTGTAATTAAGAAAAGGACTTGAGAGTTTCATCCATATAATAAAACCTAAACAGAAAAAGTCAAAAAAAATGGCAAATGAAATTAGGCAGTACTTTGAGAGCAGCCCATTTTGACAGGAAGTATTGCGCATTTTATCGTATTCCCCTTATCAGGAAGTTCAAGTATAAAGACGGCATGGCCTGGCCTGGCCTGGTCATTAGCGAGATTACGCAAGGACGAAGACGCCGCCAACGAGAAAGTCGTCTAAAAATATTATTTCCCGTTATTGTAGTAATTTTGTTATAACCCCAAGTCATTCGGAATGAAAAGTGTGTATCAAGACTGCAGGAATAAAATTGGCGTGAACGGTGTGGTTGTTTGCGAAAAAAAAGTTAAAATGTTTCGTCAGGTTCTCACGTCCTCTACACAACCTCAAATTTGGTCAATTCACGTCGTTGATTGACGAGGACGGCAAAGAAATGTACCAAAATGCAAAACGCACGTGCAGGGCGTGCAGAGCTTTTGTTTTTGCTAATTAAGGACGGTGCCTACTATTGTTATTGCGGATACGTTCTACGCATCTCGAGATATTTGGATTTCCTATCGGTGATGCTTGCTAATACAGGGATATTTTTGCGCGGTTTAAAACTATCCGGAAAAAGTAGATCTTAGTAAGTGTCCTCGGTATCTAAAAAGAAAATTGGGGGTAACCATGAATTTTTGAGAGATAATTAAGCTTCAATTTGAGAAAGAATGCCATACATTGCTTTGTATTTTAAAGCTTTTTACAAATATTATTCATCAATTATCTTTGAGAAATTTGTGGCTACCCCCAATTTTCTTTTTGGATTTCAATAACACTTGTTAAGATCTACATTTCCTGCATAATCACACACCGGGGAAAAAATATCTTTAATTAGTAGGCACCGTCCTTAAACCCATTGTTTTGTGGCGTTCTCGTAGCCGTCGTCGTCGTGCTTCCGTAAGCTGCTATTAGCGTCAGCTGTCAAGCAACAACCCAGAGGCCCGTTTCTCAAAAGTCCCGAAAAGCCATTCGAGAAACTTCGATCCACTTATTCTAAAGAGCTGACCTTTTTACGTGTTATCAGGGGAATTAAAACTGGTGTGGGCGAAGTTTTGTGCCTTGAGACGCCGTCGTTTTGAAGATGCAAACCTGAAGTACACTCGAAAAGTTTCGGGATTTTCGAGAAACGGGCCCCATGGCCGAATTGTTCGAATTCCGATAAAAACAAATCCTGGATTAACTATGGCCCAAACTTATTGTTTCCGTGATACACGAAAATTTGGTTTATCAAACTAGTTGATAAGAGTCAAATTACCATCGTAAGGTATTGTACAGCTGACGTTTCGAGCGTTTGCCCTTTCGTTCGAAACGGCTCGAAACGTCAGCTTAATGATCTTTTGCGGCGGTAGTTTGACCCTCGTCAACTCGTTTGGTAAACACAATTTTTTGCGTTTCACTCCAACACCGAGCTTCCATGATACATAGCCTCAAATGGCGCTAATCGCGTTTAACTCGGCCCAGGACGTCACCATCGCACATCGCTTCTTTTCTACTTGTACGGCTGAGAAAATTCGCTTAAATCAGTTGCCTCTTCAGTCAATAGCGTTCCATCCTCGAAGGACGCCTAACTTAAAATTTGCATTTCAAACCTGAGATGTGTAAACTCTCGTATAAAGATTTCACAAACGTAATTATGACGTTATCACTCTATACCGTTCAGTAAATGTACGTAAGAGTGCAGAGAAGTAGCAGAACCAGGCAAGCTCCATTCACCACAAAACTGATCTTAAGCGTGGATCCAGAATTGCAGTTGTCTCCTGAACAACACTGGCTACTGAAGTCGTAACTCCACCCGGACAGCGAAGAAGGGCACGAAGGTGTGTCTTCTCTTGTCGTGTCACAAGTGTTGCCTTCCTTACCACATCTTTTAAAGAAGAAGGTTTTTGTCACGTCATTAGCAGTGCATGTTAGCACTCCTTTGTAACAGTTCGGTGATTCTGATGGACACGAGACTTTTGTCATCTTCGAGTTACAGTCTGCCCACGAATCTTCGCTAGTACAGTCGTAACAGCTCAAGCAATCAACTGAAAAACAAATTACAAGCGTCAAATCAGTTAAGATTAAAGCTGTTGCATGGGAACGATATTTCGCAGTTGTTTTAGGAAATTTCCTGCTTAAGTCATTACTTCGTGCCTTAACCTTAACACCGGCAAAATGCTCAAAACCAGAAAACCGCCAGAAAGATATCAGAAAAACACAATATAATTTTGGGTGATTTGCAATCATTCAGTCAAAACTTGAAACACTTGGTCCAAGATAATTTTCCAAGTTCCAGTCCATGTTCATCCTTTCCATTCGTAGCAACACCGTGAACAGTTTCAGTGCCAAAAGACGGTAGCCAATAACAAATCTGTAAACCATTATTTTTGCTAGAAGACATTTTAGCTTTTTAAAAATATGCTAAAATAGATTAAGAGATAAGAAAATATTTTCTTGGTCGCTTTTACTGCCCCAAGGCAGAGCTGACTGATCATAACCAACGACCGTCTGAGGATACAAACGTGGCGCCGAGGCCTTGATCGTGTTTTTGCGTGTTTTCTTTTTTAGTTAACGCTAACGCTAAGTCAATCCAAGAAATGTATGTCGCTGAACTTTGAATTATAATAAGTTTTTTTTAGAGCTGATCTAACGATTCCCCGACATTCTTTTGAAGCCAAACATCTGCTAAGTATTATGCAGTCATTGTTTACTGATTTCGTAAGGCCAAAATCCGACGCGAGTTTGCCGCATTTATAAAAATCGCTTCATTTTGCATTTACTATTCGCAGTACATGTACATTTTATATTCAATTTCACCAGTTAAACACATTTCCACGTCATTCTTGCTTCTGTAAGCTTTAAAATGATGTATAGGTTTAGGCACTTTTGTAAAATTACGCGCCCGTGTGGATGGTTTTCCGCAACGCTCCCTCGAACCTGTTCCGTAATCGAACAACAAAGATCACCGTAATGTCTTACATGCGCACACCGTAGTATTGTTTTAGAATATGTATTTTGATTTCATATACTTAATTAAAAAAGAAAATAATTATTATCAATGATTTATACGTGAATTTCTGAAAATCTCAAAAATTAATATCCAGCAAGATGGACTGTCCTAATGGCAAAATTTAGTTCCGCAAAACACCAAAAAATCACCCATCACG
Organism: Montipora foliosa; assembly: GCF_036669935.1. Classification (NCBI taxonomy): domain Eukaryota; kingdom Metazoa; phylum Cnidaria; class Anthozoa; order Scleractinia; family Acroporidae; genus Montipora; species Montipora foliosa. The sequence continues at coordinate 58,636,139 of NC_090870.1, forward strand.
CCAAACTTTCGTATCACACTGTATAAGTATGCCCGTGGCCCGCTTTCCACGGGGGAAAAGCCACGGGAAAAGTAAAGCGAGGCGTTAATCCGTGAAATTCGTAGAAAAATCACCATCGTGAACGCTTTTTCGATTTATTTGAAAAGTGGAGAAACATTTGCGGCATTTTTACCTTTGGAAATGTTCAAAACAGAGTCCATCCCAGGGGGGTGTCCTTGTTCCCTTGTTGACTTTAAAATGTGCTGGTGTTCACTGGTTCCCCAAATTACTTTCAAATTTTGATCCGCCTAAAAATAACCGACCAGGCCTTGGGCCCGCAGGCAGTCTGGTACAGGTTTCAATGCAACGCAATTGTCAATTGGCTCATCAAAAATGGCGAATTGTAGTCCTTGATATATGCAAGACGTATTTTTTTCCCCTTTTTACTCCTGGATGGTTTTGGGGAGAATCTGTATGCAAATTGTCACTCACTTGAAACCGAAAACTTGATCTAATAGCCCATTTCCG
>NC_090870.1:58641645-58644145 GCF_036669935.1 Montipora foliosa
AACATGTCCATAAATGTGACAATCAGATAAAATTTTCCTCTTTCGCCCGCCTCGAATAGCCCTCGCTAATTGCGGGCAAAAGCTCCGTAAGTTAGAATTTTTTAGATCTAATAAAGAATTGGTGTTGTTGTTGTTGTTGTTAAAGTTTGCGTAGTTTACAGACGAGCGATTTCCTACACAGAAACCTTGACAACGCAAGTGATTTCTGCTTTTACTTCATCAGTGCCAGCTTCGAAATGGACTTGAAACAAGCCTACAGTGCTTGAGCTACTGTTTGATAACAACAACAGCCACATTTCTTTTTTCCTTGTTCACTTAGCTTTATTCCGTTCCACGGCTTCGTTGCTGCAAAATGACAGTGCCGAATCAGAATGCATGCAAATAGTGGTGCTCGCACTAAGAATTCAATCCCTGCCATTTAGTTCACCCTCACGCGTTTTTATCCACCGATGATTTCACCTACTTATAATGCACGAATTTTTCAAAAATGCCTTGGGGTGTTGAATGTTTACGCGACCTACTACTGAAAGCATGCAAGCATATAGTACAGTCACTTAAAGATATTAAAGTTTCTCTACGAAGACCTCAGCGCAAAATCCTACTCTTTGATGTACATGTCACTAACAATGTTTCAATCAGTTACAGTAATAGTGCGTTCATGGGCTTACAAAAGGCGCTGTTACACTGTGAAATGTTTCGTGCAACTTGCCTCGCAATATTTTGGCAACATAGGGGCGTGACAAGTTGCACGAAACATTTCACAGTGTAACAGCGCCTTAAATGCTTGACTTACTTGATTGAGGAATGACGAGAAAACTGATTGCAATGATTAGGTAAACTTGATGAATACATATGACCCTCATCATTTTGAAATACCACCAGTCTTGAGATCACAACAGCAAACCTCCAAGGCAAACGGTACACTCTGGAATGCGTGAAATTTGATGGACAGGGAAGGGTAGGCATTATTTCCAAATATGGTGGTAAGCCAAAAAAGAGCCATATTCCTCTTGAACAGCGCGTTTTTGCATCGGATCGTTCATACGTCGTGTTAAGTGATGTTAACTAAATGGCGGGTCTAAAACACAGTCACTTGTTGCAGGTCATTGTTTTACCATTTGCAAAGTAACCCTAACCCTCAATTTGGTTAACCTTAGGCCTAAGTTTGGTTTTTAGGCCTAGGGTTAGCCAAATCGAGGGTTTTGGCTTACTTCAATGACCTGCAACGATTGGAAGAAGTCGCACATTTCTCTGTTGTTATTGATGTCTCTAGAGGTTGGTTGACAACCAATCTCGACCCCAGAGCTCTTGTCTTGACTGAGGGAGAGAAGAGCTCTGGGGAACCCTGAAACAAAGTGTCTTCTCGCTGGTTTTCAAGAAGCGTCTCTAATTGGTGCATTCATGTTAGCACGAGGAGTGAGCAAGCTCAGTAAGGTTCAAAAAGCCAATTTTTGGCTATGAGAACCCTACGGGGCATGTTCTCCTACATAGAGTTTCCCAGAGCCTTAGGTCGATCCGTGGTTCCGGTGACGAGAATGGGTTGAAAATGTCCTATAAGAGGCAAAGTTAACTGCAATGAATTACCCAAGCTGTTGTTTGCATTGTGCCTTGGGATCAAGCCTGGTACTTTCCACAGACTATACTGTTCTTTTAATAGCTACATGTTTTCGTTGTATGTCAAAATGCAACTTTGGTTAAAATGACTTAAAGGGAACCTCCACTCTTAACACAAAATATGTTTAAACCGAAGAAAATTAGGTTTACAAACAAATTTGTTCGAAATTAGTTTTAACAGCGAATACCAATAACACGCGACCTATCGCCTTCAAAAGAGTCTGATAAAGTTGCGTTTTGGTGGACGTCAATCAAAGAAAAGTGGTTAAGATTATTTTGAATCCTTACAAGTTTCCGAGGCAACTAGGCAAGTAACTGAGAATTTTACTTAGTTGAGAGAATTTAAAAGTTGTTTAAACTAAGTTCCGAGGAAAACCATGTAAAAAGAAAAGGATGTATTTAAATTTAAAATGTTAAATGTCACTACAGGCGCTAATTTGCTGACTTACACGCATCGCTGATTTTGCAAATTATCACGTGCAATAATTTGAAAATTTTCATTTAAAAATACGATACGCTTTCTTTTAGATAAGCTGGCTTGGAAATCAACTTTAATAAAAATTACCAGGTGTCAGCAGATAAAACTCTTAATTCCTTGGTTATGCTGCCTTGAAATGAGGTCAGCATTAAAAACAATTTTAATGGCTTTTCTTTGATTGACGTCCACCAAAACGCAACTTTACCCAACTCTTTTGAATGCGATAGGTCGCCTGTTATTGGTAACCACTGTAAACAGTGTTTATATCAAGAAAAGTGAATTTTAAAATCGCTTATTTTCACTTTCAAATTTTGCGGGCGCAGCAATCTTGAATAATTGTGACGTGTTACGGTTGCCCTATTGTTCTGACACAATAAGCTTTTGTCTCATAACAATAGGGCAACCGTA
>NC_090870.1:58664145-58666645 GCF_036669935.1 Montipora foliosa
ACAAGTGCATCTTGTTACAAACGGCCAGAGCTAACGTCAGAAGTCCTCATGGAGGAAATTCTTGCAATGTGAGAATCCTTTTTGATTCATGTTCCCAAAAGTCCTATATGAGCTCACGGTTAAGGAGCAAATTGAGCTTACGACCAATTGGAAGCGATACAGTTCTAATACAAACTTTTGGAAACAATGAACCCTCATTGAAACAATGTAGCATCGTTCAGTTTGCATTGGAATGTCAAGACAATTTGACAGTGTTCATTAATGCTTATGAAGTTGAGTTGATCTGTGGTCCCATCACAAACCAGACCATTGAAATTGCACAACAGTGTTACCCACATCTGCAAGGCTTACCTCTGGCTGATCACTCACGAGGTGATGAGGATCTAGAAATTGATGTCATGATTGGAGCAGATCATTACTGGTCTGTGGTTCAGAATCACGTGGTAAGGGGGGAGCTACATGGACCAGTGGCAATTCGTACAAGATTAGGATATGTATTGAGTGGTCCTGTGAATGCGGCAAGTGCGAATACACAGTTATCAACTGTTAACGTGTCCCATGTCATGAAAACTGAATGTCAAGTCATTGAAGAGAACTTAGTTTCAGATGATTTCTTACTGAAAGAGGAGCTAAGTAAGTTTTGGGACTATGACACTCTTGGAGTAAAGGATAGACAGGGAGATTTTCTTGAAGACTATCTTACCAAAGTGAAGTTCAATGGAATCCGTTATGAAGTGTCTCTTCCCTTCAAGACTGAACATCCAATTATTCCAGACAATTACTTGTTGGCACAGAATCGCCTTGTTTCTTCATTGCAAAGATTAAGGTCCAAGCCAGAATTGCTCCAACAATATGACAGTGTCATCAAGGAACAATTAAATGCTGGTGTTGTTGAATTGATTGATAAGAGTCATGATTTAGATACCCTTCCTGGAACTGTACATTACATTCCTCATAAAGAAGTATTGAAAGAAGACAGAATCACTACTAAACTACGTGTGGTGTATGACGCCAGTGCTAAATCCCGCAATGAACCAAGTTTGAATGACTGTCTCCTACCAGGTCCAGCCTTAACTACATTGATCTTTGATGTCTTGCTGAGATTTCGCCTCCATAAAGTGGTTTTGATTGGTGATTTAGAAAAAGCATTCTTGAACATTGAAGTCAATCCAGCAGAGAGAAACTTGTTAAGGTTCCTATGGGTAGATGACATCAACTCCCCGAATCCAGAAGTGATCACACTGAGATTCACTCGTCTTGTTTTTGGTCTAGTTTGCTCTCCATTTATTTTGAATGTAACATTGAGGAACCACTTAACAAGGTATGAGAACATTGATCCTGAATTTGTGGCTGCTGTTGTGAGAGCTTTGTATGTTGATGACTTTGCATCTGGAGAGAACTCGGTAACGAAGTGTTTTGAACTTTACCACAAGTTGAAGTTGCGGTTCAGAGAAGGAGGTTTTAATATGAGAAAGTGGGCATCGAACAGTGAAGAGTTAACTGAAATGATCAAAAGAGCAGAAGAATCTTTGTCTTGGGAACCGGAGCTGACTTGTAAGGCTACTCCTACATTGACCGAGCCGAACATTGAGGAAGGAGATTGGACAGTGTCAAATTCAAACAACAATGTGAGCGAAGAAACCGTTGTCAAAGTAATGGGAGTTCAATGGAATCGGATGGAAGATAATTTCGAGTTTGATCTTGCTACCTTTTCTAGACAAGCCTTAGAGGGAACTTTCACTAAACGGACATTATTGAGCAGTACTGCTCGATTCTATGATCCATTAGGCTTGCTGTCACCAGTTACCTTACCCTTAAAGTGCATGTTCCAAGAAATTTGTCATTTAAAACTTGGTTGGGATGAAGCTTTGCCGGAAGGTCTCGCGTCGCGCTGGAAGGAGTTACTACAAGACATGTGGGAAGTCTCAAGCATTGTAGTACCTCGTTGCATCCTGGGTGATGTTCAAGTCGAAGACGTCACGTCTATTCAACTACATGGGTTCGCAGATGCTAGCAAGTCTGCGTATGGAGCAAATGTCTACATCAGGTTGACAACCTCTGGAACCAGTTCTGTTTGCCTTCTAGCGTCCAAAACAAGAGTTGCTCCCTTGATCGGTGAATCAATCCCTCGACTGGAGTTAATGGCCGCCTTGACACTTGCGAATTTGATGACAGCCGTGCATGAGGCATTGACCTGCACTATGAAGATAGACGCTGTTTTCAATTGGACTGACTCTCAGATCGTGTGGTGGTGGATCAATAGAGAGTTTAAACAATTCAAGCTGTTTGTTCAGAATCGAGTTCAGAAGATTCGAAGTCTGTGGAGTAAGGATCACTGGAGATATTGCCCGTCTGAGTCTAATCCTGCTGACATAGCGTCGCGAGGGTCAAAGAGTTCTGTTCTCGCTCACAGTGATCTATGGTGGAAGGGAGCTCCATTTCTGAAAGAAGGAGAAGTTCAGTGGCCAAACCTACCTGATAATCCAATCGGTGAGAGTAC
>NC_090870.1:58671645-58684145 GCF_036669935.1 Montipora foliosa
TCATTAAACGCTTGACCACTCGTGTTTTCACTGATTGAGTTCACCAAGGGTATCTACACAGTTTCTGAATTGTATAAACCTTGCAATGTTTGGGTATTTCATTTCCCCAAAGGTGACTTGTCCATTTGTGTTTTAAATACATCTTTTCAAATTCTGATAAACCGTTGTGCAAAAGACAAATAGACCATTCCAGTTTATTCTCAACCGTTTACAAGGCTTGTATTTTTGGCGGTGACGGCTGCCTATACATTTGCTATTTTGAACGAACTTGACAAGGGTCAAAGGTGCAAAACGTAATTTTTTGGCTCCGTTCCACACTTTATTGTTCCAAATGAAAAACTGTGTCTTCTTTCTACCTGCAGATTATCACAACTTTTTGATATCAAACCGATCCTTACTATAACTAGACGCTCCCATAAGTTACCAGAGAATTTTCCATTTGGTTTCAGTGTTCTACATAACAGCACACTTGGTAAAATATTAGAAATACAGCTCACTTTGATTTCGGCTCGACGGGCGATAGATTGTTGTCGAAGTCCATTACTCGTCGCTTTGAAGATTCCAGATATTTATTTTTCACCGCCTGTCTTGTTTATCCAACTGACTTTCCATTATTGAGCTCCATAAGGGTATATTTTATTTAAAGATCCACTAAAACGCCATTCGCGTTACATGACTTTCGAAGCCATTGCAGGTTAAGTTAAATCAAGAGAAAATGAGGGGACAGAGAGGGAGGCTCAGGGCGTTGGCCGGGATATGTCATGTCCACGAAAGTTATTTTTAGACGAGCGAAAGTCTTTGTTCTAGCGGAAGTCTGTCTTCCGAGACGTCCGCATGCACAAACGTCAAGTCCACTTCGTCCGCCATTACATGAAATCTTTGCTTTTCTTTCAAACATCAGACCGAGGTTGACCTGCATGCGGACGTCTCGGAAGACTTCCACTCGTCTAAAAATAACTTTCGTGGACATGACATATCCCAAGGGCTGGACCGGGAGCCTCCCTCTCTGTCCCCTCATTTTCTCTTGGTTAAATATTCTACTGTGTCCATCAGAGAAATCTACGCATTTCCACTACCTCTCGATCCTAGAAAATACGCGCAGAAGGCTCTATGGTCAAAGACAGCACTTAGCAGGGGAGTGACAGGCAAAACTTTTACCGACACGAAAAAAGAAAAAAAAGAAAAAACGAAAACAAACAAATTTTACCCATTTTCCGACTGAGATTCCCATCCAGGCAACCCAGTAAAAGGTCACATTTAATATCATATATTTTTCTACAGACACATTGTTGTGAAATTGCGAGCCGCGTCTTAATCATTCAACTGAATCATTTACATTACAAGTTCTATCTGAAAAAAAGGTGAACTGCAACAAAACGATTATTCGTTGTCTCTCATACGAATTGTCATTATCAGCTGTAATTTACCCTGAAAAATGCGAACAGTAACTGAACCAATGTTCACTGTATAAAAATTAGCACGACAACATTTAACAATTATATACTGACTTAACAACTGGAAAACTGTAATAATCTAATTCTAAAATAAAAGCACTGAAGCACAAAGCATAAAGCTATTAACGAGGGGAAGTAGGCAAAAGGTTTTTAACGGGATAGCTTTAAATACGCTTTCTCAGGGTGACAAATCTTTGACTCATCGCTGTAAGAAAATAACAATTGTAGTTTATAAGTTTATTACCCTCGGAAAAAAAAAGTATTTCAAAGTGAAAACAGGTCACACTATAACTACCCAACAACTACCTATGTTTACTGATTCAGGTATACTTTAGCCTCTTGAAACTGAGATACTTCTTGTGTGATTCAGTAAGAGACTCAGCGGCATCGGGTAAAATATCGACAGTTCCAACTGAAGAAGGGAACTATATGGGTATGATGCATTAAGATGTGTTCCTTTGAAACTTCAATGGGTTTGGACCAGTCGCCATCAACAGGGTGTAACAAGAGTTTTTTTGTGGGTAAAAACTATATTGAAGAGAATTACTAGCTTGCGTTAACAGAACTCAATTTTTCATGTCTTGCGTGTCTTGGCTTCTGGTGACAGGAACATCAGAACAAACTGGTTTTCATTGTGATTGGTTTTAGTGAAGGTTTGATATGCTTGATCTCCCTTTCCTACTCCACTGCTACGTCCATCTCCCCCCCCCCCCCCCCCCCCCGTGGCTTTTAAGAGTTCTTGTTTCTTGGCTGAGGATGTTTCGCAGTTTTGAGGATGTTTGATCGCCTGGCGCTCCAAATAACAAAGTAAAATCAAAAAGAAAAAAAATAACCAAATGACAAAGTATCGCTAAATCTTATTCCCTCGTGAAGAAGTCGGACACTGTCGTTGTTTCATTGATAAAATGGGTGTTGCCGCTTTGACAGTTGAAATTCATTTTGTTTGCCCATGACTTGGATTTTCAACGGTCTCAGAGAAGAGAATGTTGTTTCGAGCGATATCAGGCGCTTTGAAAACGCTTTTGAAGGGGTCTTCGTTTCGTAGTTTTGGTGGGGTTTTCTACTAAACGAAGACGCTGCTCAAATTCGTTGAAAACCGCAAATGTTACATGTCTCTTGTTTCCTCTTCAGTCGAGAATCATGTTCCAGTTAGTTTCAAGTGATTTCAATACGAATCTGAAGGGGTCTTGGGTCTGCGTTTTGTACCCACCCGCTTGTTTTCTGCGAGTTAGCTGGAGTGCTATAGTTCTGGTTTCCCAGAAATCTTGAGGGATCGGATTCTCGAAAGTATTGCTCTGTTAATGTGACAAGGCCCGGAGGGAAAATGGTGCGCTGCGGACTTATTTAGGAATTGGAGAAAGCTGGCGCGCGCGCAAAACGAGAAGAGAGAGCGTGGAGCGCAACTGGAGGGAGGGAAAAGGAGATGGATTTGCTACAGGCGCTTCCTTTTCCCTTTCCCCATGCCACCCTCGCCTCGCGCGCGCGCCGGATTCCTCCCTTTCCTTTCCCTTTCTAGCACCTGCTACACAGGCTACTGCAGACTTACCTTGAACTGACCGATGAGATAATGGCAAGCTAAGTTTAATTAGACTGTCACACTCGGCCTTGGGAATTGTTGGCGGCCGCAAAAGCAAGAGAAAATGAGGGGACAGAGAGGGAGGCTCAGGGCGTTGGCCGGGATATGTCATGTCCACGAAAGTTATTTTTAGACGAGCGAAAGTCCACTTCGTCCGCCATTACATGAAATCTTTGCTTTTCTTTCAAACCTCAGACCGAGGTTGACCTGCATGCGGACGTCTCGGAAGACTTCCACTCGTCTAAAAATGACTTTCGTGGACATGACATATCCCAAGGGCTGGACCGGGAGCCTCCCTCTCTGTCCCCTCATTTTTTCTTGATCTGACCTAAAAAAGTTTAAAAACTAAATTTTCGGCAACGTTCTGTTTGCGTTCATCAGAGTAAAATGACTAGATGAATAATTAAAAGAGCTTTTTGAGGCATGTTCTGATCTCTAAGGGGCCACAATAAAAGGCAAATAGACCTTAGGGAGAGGCTGGCGTTCATTTACAGCATTGATATTTAGCGTGGAATGCCAAGATTCTAAGAATAACCGTTGCTGTCGGTTGCTAACACCACGCTCTAATAACTTTACGTAGTTGGGATGGATATCATGTCCAATCGTTTCCGCGTGCTGTTTAATTGCTGATTCATTGTTTCCTCTTGTGCCAGGCTTGTGTTCTGCCCCTCAAGAATTCCAAGATCTTTTGCTTTCGCCAATGTATACAAATGGACACGATCTACTCCCGACTTTGTACACAATTCTAGTCACTTGACTCTCGCTTGGGCGCTCTTTAGGTTTCTTGAACACATCACCAAGTGTTTTGACCGGACGAAAAGCGGTCCTAACATTCTCTTAGGCCAGGATACGCCGAATTCTCTCAGAGACTCCTTTAACATACGGGATTGAGGCGAAAGCTTTTGTGCCACTCGAGACTTCTAATCTTGTATCTCCCTCCTTCGCTTTGCATGCCATCTCGATTAATTTTGCCGGATATCCATTGGCTTTCAGATCACTGACAAAGCGTTGTTGTTCACTATTTCGCTGCTTCGTGCTCGATGGTAGGCACCCGGCTCGGTCCATGAGAGTTTTTACCATTTTTCTCTTGCTCTGTGCTGGGCTATGCGAGTCAAATGATAGGTACTTGTGAAATAGTGAAGAATAACGCGTTGTCAGTGATTTGAAAGCCAATGGATATCCGGCAAAATTAATCGAGATGGCATGCAAAGCGAAGGAGGGAGATACAAGATTAGAAGTCTCGAGTGGCACAACGATAGCATCTGTTCGCTAAATGCATGTTAACAGAGCATCAACAGCACATATCTTAGGGCCATCTGGGTAAGCGCGTATCTCTATTATTGGTGCTTTGATGAATAGTATGCTTTGTTTGATCAGATCCAAATTGAATGCTAACTTTTGATTCGTTTGAATCATGCGAGACAAGTCCAACTTATGCAGACTGGGACTGCACTCGTTGAGCAGATATCAATGCAACTAGAGTTGCTGTTTTCATAGAAAGTTGCTTTAAGTTAAGTTCAGAGTTTCCTCTGCCTTGTCTGAAGAAATTTAAGGTATCTTTAACATCCCATGCACTGGAGTAACGACTCATAGTTGGCCTGGTATCAAATACACCTCTCGTTAATGTGCAAACTGAGGCATGGTTTCCCACTTGAGTTGTGCTGCCACAATCAAGGGATCTTAACGCGGAACGATCAATGTTTATGGAGCTATAACCAAGGCCACTTTCGTATAAGGAAGCCGGAAAAAGTAGAACATTACTCACATACCTCTCATTGGTATCCATGTCCCTTTCTGTACAGAAATTGGACCATTTCCTAAACTGTACTTCATACTGATCCCTGATTGATTTTCTCCATGGCTAGAGTATGAGTTCCTTAGCTTCTGCTGAAACTCCATCTGCTTCCAGCCTTTTACAGACACAAAGCATGCCATTAGTTGCATCTTCCTCCATAGAGGATGAATCACATCTGATCTGGTAGCATCAGCAAGATCTTTGCCATTGGTACAGGTCTTGTAGGTTGCATTAGCGGGGATATCACTCGAGGGTAGTAAGTTTGAATATGACACTTTGGTAGTATGATTACTCCCTCTGCCCCCTCCTACCGTATCTTCTGGAAACACCTCTCAATATGAGCAAAGGGAGGAAATACATAGAACAGTTTGTCCCAAACTACTGTGAGAGCATCCGCTGCACATGCCTAACGGCCAGGCTTTCATGACACAAATGTATCGATCTATTTATTCAACCTTGATGCAAACAGGTCTACCTCGAAGGGAACCCACAAGGTGGTCGGCTTGGCAGGATTAGCTTGAAGGGCTTCTGTGTGAATGAGACCACAATTGTGTATAACAGCCAGAAGTCAGGCTACTTAGCCAAGTGCTGGAGCCTCACTTAAGGAGGACAGTTTGTGAAAGACATTCCCAGTCATCATCCATTCAGGCCTATCAATGAAAACTCTAGATTCTCTATCAGCTACAATTGTAGGTCATTTTGCCTTCCTGGCAAGTTGGCTTCGCTTAAAAAAAAAAATGTTTTTCTAGAGCCATGTCCCATATCTTTCGCGCACGGTAGTTACAAGATCTAGAATTGCTTCCACCCAATTTATTAATGTAACACACTGTTGTTGTGTTATCAGATGTCACTCTGATATCTGAGTTACTGACATCTTGGCATAGGGATTTTAGGCCGAACAGGACTGTTTGATGTTCAAGCTCATTTATGTGTAATTGTGCTTCCTCTGGGAACCATCTGCCCCCTGTGGTGTGTATGTTGTGGTTTAATTTTGCTCTTGAATAATTTTTTTTTTTTAAACCAGCCCATTTTTTTTCAACCAGTTTGTTTTTTTCAAACCAGGAATATAATTTTAAACCAGCTTATTTATCAACTGTCTGAAAAGGCATTTTTATCTTTTGGGGTGTGGTTTTAAAAATAGGGGCATGGCTTTTTGGGGGGTATGAAAACAAAACATTAGTGGTAGATTAATCTTTTCCTCCTACTTTTCGCCTTTCCCTTCTTTTCCGATTATCCTCACTCCAATTTCCATTCATGTGTACATTAACCGTACCCCTAGTATGCTATTACTGCCTCCCTCTGTCTACAAATCCTACTTACAATTTTTCTTTTACAGTAAGTCTTGCCAGAGTTCGAACCACTGCCCTTGATGTATCGTCCCGATTACTATCCCAGAGCTTTCTCCACTGAGCCTCCGAGGACTGGTTATAAATTCTACCCATAAATGTTGATACGAATAATTGTTATTGTTATTGTAGTCATTTGAATAATCATAAGCGAGCAAATGCAAATTTAGCCTGCGATGTATTACTTCTTTTCCTATGGATACCCGAAAAAATTCTTACAGACAATGGAGGTGAATTTTGCAATGCAAAACTCAAATTATTTTGCGAGGAAAATCAAATCAAGGTGTCCCATGGAGCGGTAAGAACTCCAACCACACAAGGTCTTGTGGAAAGAAACAACAAAACATGGAAAGAAAATATGAGGTCATTAATTATGGGGTCAAATAACAAGAACATTGAAAGATGGTGCGAGTACACACTGCAGATTTCATACACAGTGAGAACCAGCAGAACACTGATGAAGACATTAAATGTCAAGGGGAAGCCGCTGAGCTAGCCTTTGGTAAAAACACCTTAGACAATGATCAGTGTGGAACTCAGCCAAACGCCAGAAGATACGTGAACGACAGAGTCAATACAATGAAGAAATGGAGTAAAACAAACCAGACAATCAAGGAAGGCACCTTTCAAGATCGATGACATGTTTGCAATCAAAATAGACAGTCCTGTAGGCACGAATATGCTGTTAGGAAAAATAATGGAAATTAGGAAAGACTATGCTAAAATAGTTACTCCACGAGGAATCATTAACGGCTTTATTTCATTTTCAAGGTCATATTCTTGCACTTGGAGGAATGTGACACTCCATCATCGCAAAGAAATTTCGTTCACAGCTGCTTGCAAGCAAGCTAACAATACTTGTCAGTAACATTTGTTCAGTTTGCAAATGAATGAAGTAACAACACTTTGTTTTGACTTGTCTTGTATTAAGATTAAATTTAAAACATAAAATGAATCTATACATTTGGTTACTTTAGTGGACAGTGTCTGTTACCCAAACCGCATAACTTAGTTAACCAGTCAAAAATCCACTAATTAGGCTTAAATACCAACCCATTTTATTACCCCAAACCTAACCTTCTGAAAACAAACCGCAATTTCATAATCACAACCCTAAACTCAAACTGACGCAGTCCTTAGGCCTAAAGGCACTATCGTGACCATGATCCACGCTTTCTGTTTGAAGCTAACCATTCAAAGGCACTTCTAAACCACATTGGTGAGAGGCGAGTGCTCTCACCACTGCGCCATGCCTGCACCCCAGTTCAATAATTGAACTGGTTTGAAAAAAAAACAAACTGGTTTGAAAGCAATAAACCGGTTTGAGAAAATTTAAACCAAAAATCAAATTAAACCACAACATGTATGCCTCTTATATACTGCCACCCACCCTTCATTCGAAGCATCGGTTGTTATTAAAAGGGCAGGGTTTGATAGTAGAGATTGTCTTGTTTGAATGCCCAATATTATCAACTCACCACTTAAGGTCAAGTTTGGCTGAGGAGCTTATGGCCACATGGGAGTCCAAGCCTCCATGATTTTGTTTGAGAGCAACTATTTTCTCATTTCTAGAGTTCTGTAAAACGGCATTGCCATCTGCCAAGTAGGAGCACTGCTAATCATTAGGCCAATGACTTTCAGTAAATGTGCACATGCATCTTTAAGGACGGTGCCTACTCTTGTTATTGCGCATACATTCTGCGTATCTCGAGACACTCCGATTTCCTATGGGTGGTGCTTATCAATACAGGGATATTTTTGCGTGGTTCAAAACTATGTGGAGAAAGCAGAACGTAGCACATGCTCAGAGTAGCCACGAAAACTGGGGGTAACCACGCATTTTTCGGAGATGATTAAGCTTCAATTTGCTTTGCATTGCTTTGTATTTTGGAGCTTTTTGCAAATATTGCTGATTAATTATATTTGAATAATGCGAGGTTACCCCCAATTTTCTTTTTGGATTTCAATAACACTTGTTAAGATCTGCTTTTCCCGCATATTTAGTAAACCGCTCAAAAATACCTTTGAATTAGTAGCCACTGTCCTTAAGATATAAAGCCTTTTCCTGCATTATGTCACTGACATATCCTTAGAGTTAATAACAAACTCCCAAAATAAGAGTTCTTTGGAGGGTGTGAACACAGACTTTTCAGGGTGGATAATGAAACCCAGTTCCTGTAAAAGTCCTATTTCTTTAATGCTTTCCCAGCATTCCTGTTTGGATCCTCCCTGTAGGTTTGAATCATCAATGAAGGGTATTACCTCACGACCCCTTCCTTGCAGGGCAGCAAATATTGGCTTAAGAAGCTTTGTTAAAGAGCATATGAAACAATGGCTTGTTCAAAAGAGTGTTTAAATTGATGAAGAACGGCGTTTATTTTATTGTGACAGCACTCTTTGTTTCCGAGTCATCCAAGATTTTGATTTATGCAAATTAAAGGACTTGTGACTTCATATAGTGGACACGAAATTATGTAAAATCACAAAGTATGGGATATCTTTGCAAATACTAAGTCTGTACGGTTGAAATTTTGTAGGGTTGATGTGCTGCCAGAACTACACATTGTGATAGTGATTATGATGTCACCATAAAAACATACTCGTTACCAGACCTCTACCTTCCCGAAACGAAAAATACCTTCTTTGTTGCTCCAGAGTCTAACAGACTTCCTTGCGTTTGTGCTCTGTAATGTCCATATTCGGTCACACCCACTGAATGAACATCAACAGCAAATAAAACTTATTGGGGAGCGAGACTCTGATTTTACCCTTTGGATGGAGAGGGCCTGGAGCCCATTGTGTTGCCATGGAAACGTCACGGTGGATCATATCATGGAACTTTGTGATGAGGATAACAACTGCAAAACGTTTCAGTTCTATACAGAAAAAGTCTTCAGAGATATTCCTTGTTTTGTGATCTTAAATCATTTTGTGTCCACTATGTGACATCACAAGTCCTGAAATTTGCATCAATCAAATCTTGAATAACTCGGCAAACAAGAGAGCTATCACAATAACCCTTTCTTCATCATTGTCAAAGCTCTTTCGAGCAAGCTAATAAAAAAAAGTGTCCTATGCACCTTAACAGGCGTGGGCAACATGCCAAGCCATTGGGGAAGCACGTGTACTGAAACTGTTGTGCAATGCCATTTAAATCGTAACAACGTCCTATGCTCATGAGCAATAGGAACTGAATAGTTAATGTGCATCTTTGAGATCGAAAGATGCTGTATAACAGTTAGGTTTAACAAGTTTTATTACTGACTTTATGCTTTTCATCTTAAAGTGATGGTATTTAACATAAGTGTTAAACATCTTGAGGTTTAGAATGACACAGTGCGTTCCATCTTTTTTCTTACATAGGAATATGGGAGATATGTACTCCCAAGACAGTGATTTACTTGTTCTATAACACCTTTGTCACAAAGTTTCTTAATCTCATATTTGATAATATCTTCCTCATCTGCACCATGTGATAACGCTTAACAGTGTCTAGAATGTAAATATCAGATGTCAATTTTTTTCCACTTTGATACAAACTTTTTCAGTCTGCCTGCTTTGAATTGGGTAGTGCTAATACGTCTCAGCAGGTCCCCCTTAAAATGTGTCAATGACTTTCTTACTTTCTTTGTCCTGAGTTTTCAGTCAGGGCTTGGAGTCTTTCCCTTGTCCTCCTTTTACTCATTGTGCTTGGAGGGGGAAGGTCTTTTTCCCAAAAAACAAAAAGACCTCTGTGCCTTGTCTTGGGGGACGTGAGCGATTGCCATAACATGAGTTTCTGCTTGAGCCAAGCCCTTTGTGTTGGCGGAGCTTAGAGTGGGAATTCTGTCCCATTGCTCTCCTCACAAATTTCTTTGTTTTGTCAATGTCTCTCAGTCGCTTGGAAGTGTCTCCACCAAAAAGAAATTGATTCATTGGCATTGCGGCGGAAAACAGTAAGGTATAGTCTTCCTTGAGGTCAGGTTTGATGCATTCTCTTTGACGAACATGACTTCGTAATTGGCATAGCTCATCATCCCGAGGGCATTCATGGCTTCCTTGATGCTTGTGTCTAGTTCACCTTGAAGAACATTCTCTGTGCTGTCTGTATTACCAGTAGCAGGAGATTAAATTAGCCCTGGGAGTTTATCTTTCAGCTTGAGAGCTTTGTACAGCATTTTTCCTAAAACAGTCACCGATTTTACAATATTTGTGCTGTTTGTGTTCTCGAGTAAAAAGATCTTGTCTGTGCAGATTATGGCGGGAAACAAAGAAAAGCGATTTTAGCGGCTTTAAAATTAATTTTTTCAGAATTATTTTTTCGGGAAAATTTGCTTCACAGCCCACCTATTCAATATTTGCAAAAACAGAAACAAAAGAAATGAGGGAGACGTCCAAATTTACCTTTACCGAGACCTTAAGGTAGCTCATACCAGTTTTAACACTTGAAAGAAACGTTTTTATCAGAATGATTGACACTACTACAATTTATCACTTAACAGCAACATTATGGTACCATATAAAACATCAATTATAGCTGAAAAAGATTTATTTCTGAAAAAGATTGACGTAAAACGTTACCATGGCAACGGGAACGCCCTGCAAAAACACCCCATATTTTGGCTTTAGCTGCTCATATTTCAAAAACGAGCTAGGTGACCCCTATTTTTTATTCTGAAATGTAATTAACATGCCAGAATAAAACTTTCTGCAAAGTTTTAAAAACATTCTGTGGCGCGGAATTCAGAGCCACCTTCAATAATTGAAAATTTAACGTAGCTCTGAATCCTCTCTACAGAATTTGTGTAAACTTTGCAGAGAGTTTCATCTTGGCCTGCTAATTAATTTTGCGCAATAAAAAATTTGAGGTCACCGAGTCCGTTTTTCAGATATGAGCAACTGAAGCAAAAATGAAGGGTATTTTTGCGAGGATTTCCTGTTGCCGTAGTAACTTCTTACGCCACAAAAATGACTGCATCTTGTTTAGCAATAATTGATGTTTCACACGGTACCATAACATTGGTGTTACGTGATAGACTGTTGTAGTGTCAATGCTTCTAATAACAAGGTCTCTTGGAAGTGTTGAAACTGGTTTGAGCCACCTTAATAAGGGTTGAGCTGTAGGTTTTATTTTTTTTCCCTAAAAAGTTTTGTTAGGTGGCGTTTTACGCTTCCCAATGACCATAAAACTTTCTTGGGCATACAAACGAGTCATGTACTCATTATTTCAGATTTTACCCACTAACAAGACTGGGTACTTCCTCTTAAGTTGGTCTGACTATGGTCTGGAATTGAAGCGTCGCTATGAAGAAAATTTTGCCCGTGAGCAGGGTCAAAGCGGTGCAAGTGCAGCTCCCGAAGGTCCTGTCCCTATTTTCAGAAGATTGGTCGAATTCACCGAAGAGGTCGAACGTGAGGGCGAAAAGATCCAAGTGATTTCGCCCCACAAGATTCGTTTGCAAAAGTTGAAGAATCCACCCAGCAGCATCCAAGGTAATGATGGAAATATTCACCATGCTTAAAGGGGCTGGGTCACGCAATTTTAGGCAATTTCAGCACTGATCGAATGGTCATAGAATTAACTAAAATATCAAAATAACTGTTCAAAACTATAGAAGAACTCTAAGAAACACAGGGAAGCCAAGAAGGAACATGGATAGACAAAACTGGAGAGGATTGAATGGATTGAATTTGGGTAAATTTGAAAAACGTCGGCCCACCTTTTTTCAAATTTTATATCAGTCTATATCAAAATGTCATTTACAAAGCTGGAAAATCATGCTCAGTTTTTATGTGGCTGTGATTTTGCAAATAAAAGACTCTTGCTCTGCCAATTTGACGTTTAGAGCTCATAATTAACAAAATTAAACAAAATTACCTAAAATAGCGTGACCTAGCCACTTTAAAGGAGCACTGTAACGAAATTTGAATCTGAACCCAAAAGTGTTTGCAACAGTGGATCAGTTTTCCCACGAAGTGCTCAATAGGTGCATTGAAATTATATAACAGACATTACACGGTGGCGAGAAGGTATGAATTTTATGTTCGAGTGGCAAGAACAATAGAGCGAGTGCAGTGAACGAGTGAGATATTGTTCTTGCCACGAGAACATAAAATTCATATATTCGAGCTAACGTGTAGTTTAATTTTACTAACCATTTTCTTTCTGACGCCAAGCACAAGCTTTATGGTAAATTCTTGCGTCTCGGCTGCAGGAATTTCTAGGATTTTCGTTTTTCTTATTCACTTGCAAGGAACTTCTTGAATAATTTTAAGTTGTATGAAGTTTTATTCTTCGTGTTAGCATTTTCGTGTTTCTTAGAGAAGGATTTTACGTCAGCTTCAGAGAA
>NC_090870.1:58689145-58719145 GCF_036669935.1 Montipora foliosa
GTTTTGATAGTATTTTCCAAACACTTTCTCCGGATATACCGGGGAATTTTTTTCCAGTGCCAGGCGAGTAATGGGGCAAGACAGACGATACTCTTCAAGAGGCTCGAGGAATGCTTTGTTTATGGAATTTGCCAATTCATGTGTACATAAGTTCTCAACTTCCTTAACGTTTATGTGATTAAGGAGATCACCTGAGCAAACTTTCCCGCCACTTAAACGTTTCAGCTCTCTCTACCAAGCTTTGGGGTCTTCCTGGTATGCGCCACACGTGAAGGAAATTTTAATGACTATTTACAAGATCTATACAAGACGATGGTGCCTCGCACACGCACCCTAGTTTATTATTATTATGGTAAAGGCTGATTTGGATGTGGCCGGCCAATGAGAAGATCCAGAACACAATCATCCCACCGATCCAGAACTCAGGTGTCATTCTTGTGTTCAATAGACGGAGCGAGCACACATCCAGCGCGGAGATTTGAACAAGCCACACTTAAAACGAGACTTGAATGCAATATATATGTGATAAAAGTCTCGACGTCTATCACTTGTGGTAAAAAAATGATAAAACCGCCCCACACTGCGCTTGCTCAAATATTGACCACGTTTGTATTTGGGATCAAGAAAGACACGAGCTAAATCCACATGGTTGCTTTTATTATTTGATTCGAGACCATTCGTAACACCCTATCTTCAAAGGGAGTCTTGGTTTACTCAGCAAGGGTTTCATTTGGTTCAAGGCACGTGGGCTCTGTCTCGTCCTTTGAGCAAAGTGAGATCTCTCTGAGCTTGTTCCTCTTTTGTCGATGGCATAGGTTTTGTCTCTCCCTGATTCTGTCCTTGTTTTTGTGATAGTACTGTTTGGCATACGACTGACATCGGGCTTTGATTCCGAGGTAGTATTGTCTCCTCTTGGCTTTAATCTTGTCCTTCTGTCAGCAGGCGAGGATCGTTCCTGCTGTCATTTCACCCACTGGCTTCGGTGGGTTTGCCTTCGTAGCTCCAACGAGCATTTCCTTTTCGATGGTGTCTTTAACCCCGTCTGGTTCAGTCATTTGGCTAGGCTGTCGCATTTGGTTCTGTGTTTGCAACAGTCACCACACAGTGTGTCTCCACGGTATGGGTTGGCGTTGTCACAAGCGGAGGTTGTGTCATGGTCGTTTCTCCAGCTCTCTTTTGGTCTCTCACTTTTTGTCGGGTCTTGTCCCTCCATCTCTTCTTTTGCTCCTTAACTTTGTCCGGATTTTAGGTTCGCGATCGTTTGAGTTGCTCGCGCTTGTCCCCTTTCCGGATTTTCACTTGTCGCTTTAACCTTTCGATCTCTTGCATCAGTGCTGCGAGTGTGGCCTCCATGTCTTGTTGATACACTCTTTGGTAGATCGCACGCACTTCACTAAGTCAACAAAAGCAACCGGAGCTCAATCAGACAACGTTTTCCTCCTCGGTGGCTTCTCGTTTATGCTGATCTTAGCGGCAGTTTCACACTTTCATTGGTTCGCGCCAGAGTAAACCTAGCCTACACCTAGGATCTCTCACCCTTACCCTCAGTGTGCTCCCTACTCATTTTGGGGGAGTAACTCCAAGGGCTGATGAGTAACTCATGGTTACTCATTCTGAGTCACTCGCCCCGTGACTCGCAATGCGTATTTTGGGGATGTAACTCCAAGGGCTGATGTCACTCGCCCCGTTGCTCACAATGAGTATAAAAGCAGACGTCAAAGTGGCGATGCTCATTTGGAGCAATCCCTTTGGGTGAGTGTATGGCACATCTCTACCACTTCTGCCACAAACCGTTTGTTCGAGCTTATAACAGAGACCGTCACGAGAGGCGAGGTTGTTGGAAACGCATAGACCAGGAACCTGTGGGAGACACAACCATTGGGGACATATTTGAGGAAGTACCACCCTGTGCTTCCTCGTCGGAAGAGAGAAGTGAAGAAGATGAGGAGCACAACCAAGATGAAGAGGAAGAAAAAGACTCGGACTCGGACTCGAACACGGCCATCGAGTCTGAGGATGAAGACGTTAATGACAGGGAAATGGATGACCAAGATCCCTGGGAAACTCTGCGCCAAGAGGTTGAAGAGTCACTGAGTTCAACCTATGACAAAAAGGTCAACAAGTTCTTGAAGGAGGGGATTTCTGAAACGATAGCTGAGGCCAAAGCTTTTAATGCCCTGTTACCAGTTTACAGAAGAACGTTGCGAGGGCTGTACTTGCACTATCTTCACGGGTTAAACATCTAAAGCATGACCCCGTGCATAAAGACGTTATGAAAACCCGACATCGTTTCATGGAGGAAGATTCAATGGATGTTGAAGAGGCTACAGACACGGCTGTGGAGAGACGGATTTTTTATTGAACAGGATCTTCCAACTGCGTCCCATCCCAGCGCAAAATGAAAAAGAAAAAGAAGAAAATGATGATAAAAACTGAACGATTTTTTTATGTTTACAAAAAAGGTTGGTTGTGCTACTGTGCATTATGTTGCGACCCTCCTCTGACTTCCTTCGCCATATCCATCCAGACTGTATGGGTCCATTAATATTTGTGTCGGGGTAACAGTACATGGGACTCGGCACGCATTTGAAAAAGAGACTCAAGCGTGGCGATCCGAGCATCAATCGGCTGGACAAGATTGCCAAACAACACGACATCGATTATTCCCAGGTCAAGAATTTACAAGACAAATGGAAAACGGATGCGAACATGGTGAAAGCCATCAGCAATCTGCCCGGCAAGAAAACTTGGACCGAAGCCATCGTCAAGAGAATCATGCGAGCCAAACAAAAACTCAAGTTGTAAAAGACTTTAATGGCTGACTCACGTTGTTGTTGTTGCTACAAACATTAAAAAACAAACTTCTTGACTTCCATGTGTCTGGTCTTTACTTACCAAAATGTTCTTCCGCATTCTCAGCTCTACAATAAGGTCGTGTGGACTGACGGACCACAGCATCTCGTGTCCACCATTCTTTTCTTTTTGTTTTCCCTGGAGCAGGCTGTGTTGTGCAATGGGAGCGAGGATGACTAGAGAGAGCGGGTCTGTCTCGTTGATGGACAAGCAGATGACACCTTTTTTTCCTTCTGCTACTTTCTTGACCAAATCTATTCATTTGACGAGTCGTCTTTCTAGCCGTCTGGTCAGGACAAACTCAGAAATGAGCTCCAAACCACTCTTTCTGGCCCTTAGGAGGCACCAGACCACTAAGGTCGTGACAGGACACCTTTCCTTGGGGGCTACCCCCCATCTCTACAGAGAAACTATGAATTTTGGGTATACCCCCCATCCCCCCTCATTCAGTCAAATAACCGTGGTCTCTGATGAATGAGCACCTTCTTGTCCATGTGGCCGTACGTTCGACCAAGCCATCAGTCTGGAAAGACACCAGGCGCAGATCCACCAGCCTACGTGGTGTACCACCTTTCTTGGAATCCGTGCGCTGAAGGCCCACCGACGGCGTGATCATCCCAAACCGTTGGAGTGTGATCAGTGTGGGCGAACCTTTGCTCGTTTGAACGATCTCACACGTCACCAAACCGCAAAACATCGTGCGGCTCCGAGACAGAGCGGTGGTGGTTCAGCAGCAGCAGCAGCCCTTGCGAACAATCCACCTAACTGGAGAGCCATGGCGGATCCTTTACGCTATACATCCCTTCCAGAGGCAGAACGCAGTCTCCTTCCCATCTACCAACAAAAATGGGCACATGTCCGCACGCAGTTTCGTCGCAACAACTGTCTTCACGATTGGTACAACTTTCGTTTGCGCGATCTGCAACCAGCGACGATGGCGACCCATTTGAATGACATCTTTCGGGATCAGCGAACTGTTTTTAAGTTGAACTTGTCTTTTGGTTTTCTCTTGCGGAACCAAGAGACGGGGGACTTGAGGTATTATCATGCCTCTGCTAACAATCATCTGGCCTTCCCTGAACCCTTTGTCATCGCACGAGAAGCGGACCTGCATCAAGTACGCGAGGCACTGAACAACCTGGATGTCTTGGAGTGGGTGCGACAGCAACGCGATAATAGCAAGTGGGTGGTGGAACAGATCACCAACACCACCTCATACGTCAACAAGCTGCGCGGACATCCCATCGGTTGCGGTCGAGAACTCCCGCCCTATTTGAAATACAACCGGGGACTCCAAGGCTTGGTTCGGAATTGTCATGGAATGTTATACCAGGACAACCTGTGTTTCTTCCAAGTTCCCTGGGGAACTTGGAAGAAACACAGCATGAGTCTGATCATGCTTATCGACCTGCTCCATCTATCTTTGAACAATTGGAAGAACAAGGGATCTTGGTGCCCGATCATCTCAAAGTACTTCCCTTATTGGGCGACGTACGAAATCGAAACCATGCTGGTGCCTCAACAAGACCTGAAAAATACGCATAAATTAGAATGGACGGGAAAACACATTCCTGCCAGTGTGAGCATTTGTTCGAACATCCCCGAGTTTACGGATCCCGTGTGTCTGATCAGTAACGGCGATCCTCATGACCTGGTGAAACGAATGATGGCACATCATGAGAACATCAGTGCAGCGGCTGAGGCCAATCTCATGGCAGCTCTGAGATGGAGGCGCTTTTCAAATCCATCGAGCAGAAGCTAGAGGAGAAAGAGGAGGAGGAGGAAGAGGACGGCGACGACGATGAGGCTTCCCCCAAGAAAAAGCCTGTGCTTCCCCTGTTCAAACTGAAAGCGAGATTCGAGGCGCATTTGGCTCAGCTTCCTGTCATCGGGTTCAACTCAGCCAAGTAAGAAATCAACACCTTGAAAGAGTTTCTGATACCCATCCTGGCGCACGAGAGCGAGCTGAAGTTCACCATCAAAAAGACCCATCTGCGTTTCCTCGACGTACTCAATTTCTTAGCACCGGGCTTCGGTTACGATGCTTTCTTGAAAGCCTATGGGTGTACACTGACCAAAGGTTTCTTCCCGCACGAGTGGTTTGACTCTTTAGACAAGTTGAAACAGACGTGTCTACCACCTCACGAGGCGTTTCATTCAACCTTACACAATGAAAATATCACCGACGAGGAGTATGCTTACTGTCAACGGGTGTGGGAAGAACACAACATGCAGACCATGCGCGACTTCCTCGAGTGGTACAACAACCGCGACGTCGAACCGTTCTGCAAGGCTCTCCAGAAAATGAGTGATTTTTGGAGTGATAAAAACATCGACATGCTCAAACAAGGTGTCTCCATCCCGGAGTCACCCTCATCTACCTGTTTGCGACGCTACCACCTGACACCTGTTTCACTGTCTTCCGCGAAAAGGACAAAGACCTGTATTATTTGTTCAAGAAAAATATGGTCGGTGGTCCGAGTATCATCTTTCACCGGTACCACGAGAAGGGAAAGACATACATTCGAGAGGTGGAGATGAAAGCAACCGGAAAGCAAGGGGTCGTGGGCTACAACGCTAATGCCTTCCATTTGTTGCATCATGCAGGAGATGCCCACCGGACAGTATCATCGTCGGTGTGGTGAGACCGAGTTTCGAAAAGAACGAAAGTCCTCTTCCGAAGAAGCTTGGGAATGGTTGGAGTGGTTAAACTTTTCTCGAGGGCTCCAGCTACAGCATGAGCTAATGGGGGTGAGAAACGTGTGGGGTGTCGTGGATTGCCTGTGGACGGTTACGATCGGGAGCGTCAGACGACGTATCAGTATCAGGGGTGTTATTGGTATGGTTGCGAGTGTCAGGGGGATACAACCAATGCGGTGAATGGTAAGACCATGGCGGAATTGCGTGAGAGGACAGAGACCACTTCTGTTGGGAGAAGCCGCAAGAATCTGGAACAAAAATTCATCTTCCAAATCGGCACCCTTAATCCTCACGGTATTAACGAACGCTTTTCATTTAACTAATACATTCCTATTTTTCACGTTGCCATGTTACCACCAATAGCGTAGCTCCTACTCTACTATAAAAACTACACGTAACCCACAATTCCTCGATTCGCTCTGACGAAGGGCTAACGCTCGAAACGTCAGCTTTTAGAATCTCTGTACGGTGGCCAATTTACATTATCAACTCCGTTGATAAAACCAAATATTTGTAAACCTTGACGTAGTCTGATGGGGAGCTTCTTCGCTGCTCATCACCCCTCAAATGATACTTTGCACACGGTTTGGAAATCCCCAAGATCCATCAAGTGGTGGAGTACATACCCAAGCGTTGCCGGTGGGATGATTGTGTTCTGGATCCTCTCATTGACCGGCCACATCCAAATCAGCCTTTACCATAATAATAATAAACTAGGGTGCATATGCGGGGCAGCATCTTCTTGTATAGATCTTGTAAATAGTCATTAAAATCTGTTTTGGTTGGATTTTCTTGTGCGTTTTGTGTTTTTGTCCGGGGGGGGTCTGGGACCTTTTCTTCCATATTGGGGAGAGGTGTCCCAGTGGGGTCTGGGACCTAAAAAAACGCGTGAAGAAACACCCTCAACGCCTAAAACGGGTTCCCCCGTTTAAGCGTGTACAAAAAAGGGTCGCACGGAACGCTCACGACCACGCCTCTGAAAAATTCCCACGGTCTGTCAATCAAATCTCCTCTCGACCAATCAGGAGCCAGCTGGCTAATTATTCAAAGTATTAGAGCTTTGATAATCCTAATAACTTACCCGCGTACTACGTACCAAT
This sequence comes from Montipora foliosa, assembly GCF_036669935.1. Classification (NCBI taxonomy): domain Eukaryota; kingdom Metazoa; phylum Cnidaria; class Anthozoa; order Scleractinia; family Acroporidae; genus Montipora; species Montipora foliosa. The sequence goes on from NC_090870.1 coordinate 58,695,799, forward strand.
CAGATGCCTGCATTTCAAGGCGTCCTTAGCAACGCTCCTAGCAACGCTCCGCAGCTCCTCAAATTCCATTGCGGAAAAAAAGGAGCTCGAATCATCTCTAATATATTACTCAAGCAGCGGTTCCTTGACATGCTAAGCTGTTGTCTGAGCGCGCATCGCTGTGAAACGCGACATGCAAATGGTGATGTTGACCTGCTTATTGTGAAGGAAGCAGTCGAATCCGCTAAGACAAGAGCTGCCATTGTAAGGGTCTTCAAATTCAGCTCTGGAAAGGAGAAGAAGAAGATGTAGAGGAATGGGGATGGAAGCTACAAGACGGCCAGATCGCTCCAGTAATGACGAATCTGCCTCCTGCAGGGGTTGCCATGTAAATGTAAAAGTGGATGCAACAAGCTGATGTTCGTGTCGAAAACATGGTTTGGAATGCTCCTCGGTCTGTGGCTTCTGCAAAGGGTCAGGGTGCACCAATTCTTCTGTCGAGTCCTGTGGCAGTTATGATGCGTAGAAGCACATCTCGACCCTGTTTATTTTTTTAGGACTCGAGAAATTTTTACAACGAAGAACTGTAGATAGACATGTAAAAAAAAACCATTAAAAAAATTGAAAAAAAGTCCAGTTATTGCTCGTGCAGGAAAATCCTTGTTACGCCGTAAATCGCCACTGAAATTACGCTGCCTACCAGACAAGATGAAAAGTGGCTTGAGTCTAGAGCTAGCTCTCAGTTACGGGCATTTACTTTGAGAAATACGGTCACTTCCCGTTTGAGCCTCATTTTCATGTTGCAGCGGAGATTGAGTTCACATGAAGTCCATGCTGAGGCCTTTCCCCTACTAGGATTTCCTAGGACTTTAAGTATGTTGTTTAGGACAGTTTTCTAAAGCACATCACGTTGAGAAACCACCTGTTGTAATTAGTCGAGGGCCCAACGGTAGATTGACAGGACTATTAACTTTAAGTCTAGTAAAAATCGCCTTATAATTAATAATGCTACAATCTTGGACAAAACTCGTGGGAAAAATTCTAGCTTAAGCTTAAGCATCATATGTCATGCACTTACAAAGTCTATTGGTCCTTCCCCATTCCCCCCCCCCCCCCCCCCAAGCCAATGTTGACAATTTGATGCAAAAGATACTGTGCAAGCCTTTTCCCCGTTTTTAAACCAACATTGTAATGGGGGGAGGGGTGAAAGTAAAACGAATTTAATCTTTATCACACAGACAAATGAGAGCGTCACATTTTCCCAACGAGTTTTGTCCAAGATTGTAGTTTCTTTTCCGTCCAATAAATATTTTGAAATCTAACTGAAATTTGGTACACAAGCCAGCCATGTAATAGAAAAGGTGCTTAGTCGCAATTTGAACAAACAGCAAAAGCTGGCGTGACAGGATCCCTTTAACGGGAAAACACGAATCTGGTTTGGGTCAGTAACAAGTGATCACTTAATCAACACAGCCTACAAACTCACAGACTTCATTCCCACTTTTTGCCTACCCACGAGGTTTGCAATTAAGCAATAGGGATTTTTAAGATTTCTCTGCAAATCTACAACCACCCTGCTAGCAGAGCCTTTCTTTTGATTTTAACAGCGTTTCTCCCACCTTACTTCCTGAATAGTTCGGGTAGTTCATAGAAGTCGTCGCCGTTGTCGCCGTTGTAGATAATAAGGTCGCTCATATAATGTGTCTGCTAGTTGTCCTGAGGGAATTCTTGTTCCCGATGGACGCTTCCGTATGCTTCGCTCTGCTCCGCAACGCTAGGGCACTGTTACACTGTGCAATTTTTCGTGCAACTTGTCTCGCAACGCCATTGCAAGGCAAGTTGCACGAATGATTCAATGTAAAATACCTTGCCACGGCCAAAACGTTGCGAGACCAGTTGCACTGAGAAACCGTTGCGGAAAGTAGAATTGAGTTCTACTTTCCGCAACGCTTGCAATTAATTTTTTAAGCATTGTGCGGTGTAACATCTGTCCTGCAACTAGTGTCGCAACGGTTTGCGGCATCAGCCAATGAAAATGTCCCTTTAACCTCATGTAATCATCGAAACGATACAAGTTGCATGAAACGTTGCTCAGTGTAACACCCGTAAAACAACTTGTTTCGTAAAGTAAGAACGTTTGTAGAAATGGCGTTGGGAGACAAGTTGCACGAAAAATTGTGCAGCCTGACAGCGCCTTCACACTTAAATAAAAGACTTTGTTCAACGAAGGTGACACCTAACAGTCGTTGACTGAGAAACCTTTGACCCCGAATGCCGGATCAAACTAGAATGTAGAAGTGTTAGGTTTTGAGGAGAGGGGAAAATCGAAGTACCAGAGAAAAACCTCTCGGGGCAGTGAAGAGAACTAACAAGTAACTCAATCGAAATATTATTTGTTTTCTTTTTTTACTTATTCTTTTAACTTTTATTTCATTTATTTATTTTTTTTTTTACATAGCATGATATATGTTACCGTTACGACTCATATACATCATACCTAGATAATATTTTAATCCAGCTGGAAGTGGTCGCAAGTGTTCAGGGGCAAAACCTTCATTAATTTATTATCGACACTGGTAAGGAAAATTTTCATTATCCCTTACGCATTTGGTCTCACTGTGGATTCTCCAAAGATTTGAAAGTAGCAATCATGTCTAATCAAAAACGAAAAACCTCTTCGAGTTTTCTGGTATAATGTTAAATCCCGCAATTATTGAATGAAATTTCCTCACCTTAAATTAATCAAAATGATGCTTTGCATCTTTAGGTTTGCCTGTGTGGTTTAGGATGCAAGACCAAAACTCCCCGGCGGTAACCGTAATAACTGAAGAAGAGAAAGACCTAGGGAAGACGAAGATACTAGTAACTGATTTGGTACTAGGTGTGCGTACAACGATGCCCTGTCTGAAAGAAGACTGGGTGAAAGAGAAACAAAGCGCTACAAAATGGCTTACACAAGATCAACTCCAGAAGCTTAAAGACATGAGGTGAGTGTAAGTTTTGAAAGATACGTTATCTTTGGTTAACCTCATGGGTGTTTTTTCTTTCAGTTTTTTAATTTTACTTTCAGCAAGGCAAGCAAGAGGAAAATATGAGCACAGGCCACCATACAACACAAACCATTATATCATTCTTAAGTTGGCCCATGCATTAAATCGTCTTCTGAGTTCCCCAATATTCTTTGCTTGTGTCGCACAAAACAATTATTTTACTCGAGCCTAGTGGATATGAGATAATTTCTCGAACTCGTTGTGGGTGCGGTCGTGGAATAGTTATTATTTAGTTTAGTTAAGAAGGGGAGTACCTCCTGGATATCATACATGGCTTCCTGCCGGGTGCAAAGTCATGATCCCTTTCAGGGACTTTTCAAAATCGTTATCACCTGAAATTAAGACGCATGTAAAAACCTCGAAACTTACTGGACCATTTTTTAACATTTTCGTGAAGGTGTCCCACACTCAAATTGGGTGAAATTTTGTTTAATATCGGGGCCTAAATATAAACGTTGATCCGTGTGAAGGAGACTATCACACATCTCTCTGTAATGCAGGTGTTCTGTCGTAGCCAAGTCATGGGAATCTAAAGAACCGAACCTGACAGTTTGGAGGATCTCATATTCAGGGTTAGAGAGAGAGTGCGTTAACGCCCTTCCTCCAGAGCCCAAGATATGCTTGATCATCACCAAAGCCATTAGACGAAAATTCTTAAGCAAGCCAAAGGGTCTCGTCAGCTACCATGTGAAAACCGTTCTCTTCTACACTTTGGATAAGACCGGTAGCGATTGGAAGAAGTCAGAGCGAGCGAACAACATCCTGGGATTGTTGCAGTCCCTGGCAGAAGCGCTCAATTCGCGATCACTTCCAATTTATTTCGAGCCCAGGCTTAACACTCTTGAGAACATGGACGCAGAAACCGCAACCGAGCTGGAAAAGAAGGTGAGAGAAATCATTCGTTCGCCGAGTATTCTGCTCCGAGGCTGCCTGTTTCAGTCTTTGGATGAAGATCACAAAAAAGAGCACTTCGAAAGGGTCAAAGAAATTAACCCGGTGTGGTTTGAAGAGAAACCACCAGCACCAAGCATGTTTGGCGAAACAAACCCTCTGGACTGATGTCTGCAACCACTACACTGATTTAGTTCTCGATCTTCATGCACCTATTAATATTAGGGAGCTTAAGCATCGACGACGGCAACAAATACGTCATTTCAAAGTATAACTTCTCTAAATTATTGTGGGCGGCGTTGAAGTTAAGAAAACTAAAGAATAAATTACTGTCATACGCTCGTGTTCTCCACAAAACCCAGAATTGGGTCGCTTCACCGAATTTCACGTTGTTGTTTGGTAAAGGACGGCAATTTAATGTACCAAACTGTAAGGTTCACGTGGCTTCTGGCGCTCTCGTTGCCGTTGCTTAATTAAGCTCCCTAATCATTATACCGGCAGAAAGTGGGTGGAGAAGAAGAGCATGTGTATAGAGACTGTCCTTTTTCAACTCATGTTAGCTTTTCCTTACAATTTCTTGTACATGTGATCGGAGAGATTTGCCCGTGGGTACGGATTCGGCAACAATTTTTTTATAAAATGTCGAATCCCTGCTCTTTTCCCTGCCTTTCCACCCTTGATTAGGTATGCACTATAGTTAAAGAGAACCTCCATTTCAAGAGAAACATGTTGATATGCTATAAGAAAACGTTTCAGTCACTAGCAGAGAAAATAGCCCGAACTGAAACATTTTTCAACTCAGTTGCAAAGCTGCTCACTGTATCTAGTATGTACCTACAAAGAAACAAAATAAAAAGCGAAGGGCTTGGGTCACGACAACTGTTTTTAACTCTTTTCCTGCTTTTGACATCCATCTCTGGTGCTGTGGTCTGTCCTACTATAACACACCACTGCCTTTTCCCCGTAAACGCGTCAGATTTGTTATTCAAACCATCGGTTCTATGGCTGTTGAATCTATGCTCTTTCAAGGGCCCAGTGTAATAGGGAGTTCAAGCAAAGACCACGGGAACGGCAACGAGAACGTCACAAAAAAAAGGGTTTAACGGGTTAAAACAATGGAAATTTGCTACACTTCGTTAACCGTCATGTGTTAAACAACAATGTGGAATGACCAGATTCAAGGCCTTAAGAAGAACGTGAACGTATGACGGTAAAATTCTCACTTCTCTTTCTTAACTGAACGTCGCTCCAACCAATTTAGTTCCTGAATAGTTCGCTCACTATTTACGAGTTGAACACGATGGAATAACCGCAAATTAGTTACAGTGCCTGTGGTAAAAACTTTTTTCGTTGGCGTTGTACGAGTCTTTCCTTAAACTCCATAATAGCTCGGATCGAACGAATTCCGATGAAATCGGTAACTTTCACACGGGTGGAAATCAATACGGCGCTCCTTAGACAATATGAATACAAATAATGGAACCCCTAGTATGTACACCAAAGGGACATGCCAAAGTGCCCGCATTTTAAGCGGGCTAATTATGCGAAAAAATTACAACTATCCCTTCTAAGCGAGTGCCCGTATTCAACTGTACACCAAAAAGGAACAGTGGTTTATATGTATATATATACTTTGCACAATGGAGAATCGGCTTTCCTTTTAACGCTTTATTTGAGACCCGACGCGTTTCGGCTTACGCCTTCATCAGGGGTATAAACTCAACGTATTCCTTTACAAAAGTGTCTTAATTGATTAATTGTGTGACGTAATAAATTGTGATTTCTTACTTGATATTCGCAATTCGCAATATTCGCTATCCAGATTGGCCATGTAGCCAGCATGGTTGCTCTGATAGTGTAGTGGTGATAACACCCAACCGGTAATCAGGGGGACGTGGGTTCAAATTCCGCTCAGGGCATAAAAAGTTTTTCTCCCAATGAAAAATGTCATCCAGGCGTTGTTCGTCTTTGGTCCTTTCAAACTTCATTAATTAACTACACTTCGCCAAGGCTTGGACTGTGGATCCATTTGTGCGCAGGGATGCGCTGTTGGCTCGACAGACCCTCGTAACTTGTAGCACACCCACCTCATCTAAAATATATATCATGGAAATCCAACGATGTAGTCACGAGCCAGTACGAAAAACGAATGAAAAAATGAAAAACACATATGCCGTGAGTGGGAATCGAACCCGCGTTCCCTGAAGTACATGTCAGATGTGCTAACCACTGCACCATCACGACAACCCTGCTGGAAACAGAGCAATCAGAGAGGTGATTTGTTAGCCGCGGGGCTCCCCGGCGTTTTATCATTCAGGAACAGGACTACATCGGATAATCCGAAGAAGATTCACAAGAGCCCCGCGGCTAACATATCACCTCACTGATTGCTCTGTTTCCAGCAGGGTTGTCGTGATGGTGTAGTGGTTAGCGCACCTGACTTGTACTCCAGGGAACGCGGGTTCGATTCTCACTCACGGCATATGTGTTTTTCCATTCAAAATGGATCAGCCAGTATTTCGTACTGGCTCGTGACTACATCGTTGGATTTCCAGTTCTTCATTCTAAATATAAATTGGTATTTCTGGTAGCCTCGTAAAGTCAACAATATAGAGTTAGTTATGGGGGGCAACCATCACAATAAAAAATTAAAAAGTATTATGTCTAAGAGTTATAAAGAATTTAAGAAAAAAAAATTGAATAGAAAAGATAATATCTGAAAATGGTTAAAAAATAGCTAAAAAATACATAAAACTTATTGGCTGAACCTAACTCTATTTTTTGAGTTAATGACTCTGATCGTTTATTAAGGCCGTGGGGATGAAGAGTACACAACTGGGAGCACCAGAAAGCTTCCCTTGTGAGTAAACGCCTATCAATGTGATCTTCACTTTCATTAACAACTTTTTCGATCACAATGAATTCAAAGTCAGACATCCGGTATTCAACCCTATTGAAATGCACGGCTAATTCGCACGTGCTCTTGCTTGTAAGCATAGCCGATTTGAGATTCCGAAAACTGACCTTGAATTCATTGGATGTTCAACTCACATACTGAACCCTACATTTCTTGCACGTGGCTCTCGCCTCTGTCTGAGACAAGACCAGACACGCACCGTTCTTACGTTACGTTTATGCCTATAAAACCAACTGAAATGTCAATTGCTGGTACAAAAAAAAAACCAGCGTGTTAATTTTTTTTGGTAGGCTAGGTATCGAAGAGCCAGAACATTTTGAGCATGCGCTGACGGAATGTTTGAACAAGAGAGAAAAACGCAGTACCTCCAGACACCGGCGCTGGAGCGTTGTACCAAACGACTCATCCCGGGATTTCGGCCCGTGCGATCGCTTTTGGACGCAGTTGGCCCTTCGCTGCTTTCTACTACCGACCTTGCCTCCCGGTACGGTATTGAGGGAGAGATATGTCGGCCCCTAAACCATATGTGACGCCTACTCACAGCTCCAAACCGCCCTTGTCAATATAGCGTAAGAATTAGATGGCTTATATATTCAAGAGAAAAGTCATTTTATCTGTCATATGGTAAGCACTAGAGTCGCAGATTACAAAGTGTGCGCATGCGCCCTCCTAAAGATAACATACAAGTCATACAGTCATAAGCTTTTTCCGAATAACTACAGGAGCTAATATCTTCGACACATTACATTTAGAGCTAAAATACATAGCATATACAGATACCTACTAAATACATAATGTTTAAAGATAAATTCATTAAAGAGAAAAGCCGCTGTACAAAATGCGGCCCTGGATTCTCTCTTAAAACTAGTAAACTCATAGGTACGGATAAAATCAGGTAGCGTATTTCGCAACTTAGCTGATACGTAAGGAAAAGGAGAACTAAGACCATAACTGGTTGTTCCAGGTTTATTGAGGAACAGAATGTAATTTCCGCGAAGATCATGCATAAGAAGGGACGGGAGAGAAAACGTATTTTACTTATAAGCAGAAAACCCTTTTTAAAAAAAAAAAAGCAAAAAAAACAAAAAAAAAAACCCACATACTTTTATCAAGTAATACGAGAAAATTTTGAATGCGCTTATTGCATAGAGATGTCGAGTTTGACTTTCGTATTAAGAGGACAGGTAATCTGCAAATATAAATATCGTTATTTTCTTATTTACATCATTATACCGTTTCTTTGACACGAGAATTACAGCGAAATGAAAGCAGAACTTTGTCGCGAATTTTCTACGATAAGAACTTGTTCAGAAATCCAAAAGCTACGTGAACAGCACACACCAGGCCTACTCCTGAGTATCTGGCCTCAGCCATTCGATGAGGGCCAGTCTCATGCTTCTTAAGTTGCCTCGCTCATGCCCAAAAAGAATTCTGGGTAATTCTGCCATTCCATTGCAAGGGAAGACTCCCGATTCTCATTTCATAGTCGCCAGTCTGGGAAATCCGTTCCGTCTGTTACAGTTTCAAGACGTACTTGATGGTAAACTCCAAAATGACCAACCACTGGAAACTAGCTCTGAGAAGTGGACTTTCGTCCGTGATACCATTACAGAAGTTGCAAAAGAAGTCGTTGGAGCAAAAACTAGAACCCACGAAGATTGGTTTGACGAGAATGACGAGAAGATCAAGGATGCCCTCCATATTAAGAACAAGGCTTTCATCGAGTGGCAAAACGATCCATCCTTTGTCTCTAAGCGTGACAAATTTAAGACCCTACAGGCCAAAGTCCAGTCTGAACTTCGACAGATGCAGGACAAATGGTGGGAGGTCAAAGCAGCTCAAGTCCAGCTCTACGCGGACACCCACAACGCCAAGAAATTCTTCAGCTCACTGAAGACGGTCTTTGGCCCTTCCACCTCAGGCTGCTCTCCCCTACTGTCCTCAGATGGGTCAACCCTGATCAAAGACCAAGAGGGACTGAGTAAGCGCTGGCAAGAGCACTTCAGTAACCTGCTCAACAGACCCTCTTCAGTTGATGCAGATGCGCTGAATCAGATCCCCCAGCAGCCAATGCACGACTCGCTCGCAGATCCCCCAAAAATGAAAGAAATTGAGAAGGCGATCCACCAGACAAACTCAGGCAGAGCGTCAGGAAAGGATGGCATCCCTGCTGAGATCTATAAGGCAGCAGGCCCCAAAGCCCTTGAAGCCTTCCACGATGTACTTCTGAGTATCTGGGAGGAGGAGAAGATGCCAGACGATTTCAGGGATCCTCTGATTTTCTCACTGTACAAGAACAAGGGGAGCAAATCAGACTGTGGGAACTATAGGGGCATCTCTCTCCTCTCTATCGCAGGGAAAATCTTTGCAAGAGTCATCCTCAACAGACTCATCCAAGTCTCGGAGCAGAACCTCCCAGAGGCACAGTGTGGCTTCAGGCCCGGTAGAAGCACTGTCGACATGATATAATAATAATAATAATAATAATAATAATAATAATAATAATAATAATAATAATAATAATAATAATAATAATAATAATAATAATAATGGCTTTATTCAGCATTTCCACAAGGTGGCTCTTCATCTGCTAAAATATATCATCTAAAATAAAAATAAAGGTAAAAAAAAGTAAAAAAGTAATAAAAATACAATAATAAAAATAAATATATCTATTTACAGTGCATAATAGAAACGTTAAGCTAAAAAATTATCTTTGACCTTTTTCATTAAAAACTTAAAAGTCATCTTAGAAAACTGGTTAAAATCAAGTCAGTTCCTTACACATCCAGGTAAAATGTTAAAGCTTTTGGCAGCTTGGTCTTGATAAATATATGACACTAGTGGGATTTCAAGCTGCATAGCTGCACTGGACCTCAGCGTTCGATTGTGCATAAATTGCTTCAGTCGCAGGTAACCTGGCCATTCACGAGAATAAATCGACTTATGAACTAGCTTTAACAGCTGCCATTCGATATGTTCTTTAACTGGTAGCCAACTTAGCTTTATAATATCCTCCCTTTCAACAAATTTACCTACAACAAAACTCGCGCATGCCGTTTGAATTCTTTGTAGGCGTTTAACAAGGTAATGTGGTAAATTATGATAAACAACACAATTGTAGTACAACTTGGAAAGTACTAGGGCCTGAACTAACTGCTTGCGAATATGAAATGGAAGAAAGTTCCTCAATTTCTTTAAGATTCCAAGAGTGCGATAGCAAGAAGCTGAAGTTTGCTTGACATTTTCTTCCCATTTTAGGTTGTGATCAATATGGGTCCCTAAAAGTTTTGCCGAAGATACACGTTCTAAGGATATACTTCCAACTCTTAAATCAATGTCAATGTTATTAAGTTCATGATAGGAAGAAAGTTTAGTGGAAGATAATAACATGTACTTCGTTTTGCTGGGATTTAAAGCCAGATTTGCTTCATTAGCCCAACATTGCAGTTTATCCACATTACGTTGCACTGAAATAATGCAAGATGTTAGTTCAGCAGGCTTCGATGCTTGATATATGGTTGTGTCATCAGCATATTGATGGAAAGCACAATCGAGTTTCCCTTGGAGATCAGCAATATATATGTTGAAAATGAGAGGACCCATGATCGAACCTTGTGGGACTCCAAAGCTAATACTGACAGATTTTGAAATCCGGTCATCGATTTGAACAAACTGCTCTCTTCCACACAAGTAGTTGACTGTCCATTTAAGGTATGACTTTGAAAATCCGAGAACATTCATTTTCTCAAGCACAGACTTATACTTGACAGTGTCAAAAGCTTTCGAGAAGTCAGCTAAAACAAGCAGGGTGCATTCGCTCCGATTCATTGCTTTCAATATGTCATCACGTATGCCTAATAAAACAGATGTTGTAGAGTGGCCTTTCCTAAATCCAGAAATATTGTCCTCGAGGAGATGGTGATTTTCCAAAAACTCAACAACTTGGTTGTGAACAAGCCTCTCGTAGATTTTAGACAAAACGGGCAATATAGAGATTGGTCGAAAATCATTGTTATCTTGGGGACTATCCACTTTTGGGATTGGAGTTATACGAGCTTGTTTCCATTTATCTGGAAAGTCACACAATGTAATAAATGAGTTAATTATGTGAGTTAAAGGGCTCGCAATATATTCAGCAATAGGCTTTAAAAATTTTGTTGGAATTAGGTCAGGACCTGTGGATGTGTCTGATCGTAGGTGCTTTAGCTCACGTAGGACCTCATGGAATGTAACAAGCCTTAAGGTAAAGCTGTCATTTCCTGTCAGAGACTCTTCGGGTTGCAATGCATCCAAGAAGGCTATCAGGTCTTCTTTAGTGTCAGATGTTTGGACACCAGTAGTTCTCGTGGCTGTACTTGCAAAGTGTTCATTTAGAGCATCTACATTGCACCTCAAGGGTGTAGGATTTGGGTGCAGAATACGGTAGATAACCTGCCACACCTCTTTAGGCTTTTTGGATGAGAGAGCTTTATTGATGAAATTTTGGCGAGCCTCACGTATTTTCTTCTTCAGGAGGTTTCGCACATCACGAAACTTTTGCCAGATGTCTTGTGCTTTAGTTGCGTGTGCTTCGAACCGAAGCTTGTCCCTCAGTAGCTGAGTCTGCCGTATTTCATCTTTTTGTAACCATGGAGCCGGAGGACGAGTTAGCCTAGTACGCTTTAGCGGCGCATGTCGTTCTATACACTGCAATATAAGGCCACTAAAAACGTCAAGTTTTTCATTGGGATCCTCCAGAGCATAAACAACACTCAATGGGAGATTAGCACAGTCTTCCACGTAAGACTCCTCATTGAACTGACGCTCATTACGAATGTATTTAAACCTTGGAGCAAAGCGCGTAACACGTATATCTATGCAAGCGTAAGGAGCATCATGGTCACTGATGGTTGAGCAAGGCAGGACATTAATGAATTTTACACGTTGCGGACAATTGGAAATGATATGGTCGATGAGTGTTTCACTTTGACGTGTCGTTCTAGTAGGTTTGTCCACATGTTGCGTTAAGTTAAAAATATACAAGAGATCAAGGAACTGTCTAGCCATAGGTGTGGGTTTTAACAGATCAATGTTAAAGTCACCCAGGAGAACCAACAGACCATTCCAGGAGGTTGTGAGTTCACTTAACATGTTCTCCATTTCCAAAAACCATTGTTGAGTGTCGAGGATTCGTGTTGATCTGTAAATGGTTCCCAATAATAAAGAACTGTTCTTATTTTTACCACCAATCTCAATCCAAAGGTGCTCCAGATTGGGGTGCTTATTTGTCGCAATGAGACAACTACAGGAGAAACCTATTGAACAAAACACGCCCTTGTACTCTGTTTTCATCGACCTGGCGAAGGCGTTTGACTCTGTCAATAGAGAAGCCCTTTGGGTAGTCCTAGAGCGCATTGGATGTCCGCCGAAGTTCATTTCCATGATCAGACTCTTCCACGATGGCATGACTGGACAGGTCCTCTCCAGCGGTAACGTGACTAAAGCCTTTGCAATTAGCAACGGCGTGAAGCAGGGCTATTTTCTAGCCTCGGTCCTCTTCAACGTCTTCTTCACCTGCATGCTGTCTCACGCTGTCCGTGACCTGGAGAAGGGGGTGTATATCCGCTACCGTCTAGATGGATCCCTCTTTGACCTACGTCGCCTCACAGCCAAGACAAAGAGCCTACAAACCCTCCTTCAAGTAGTCCTCTTCGTCGACGACTGCGCCCTGGTGGCCCACACCGAAACAGACCTGCAGCGGATGATGGACCGCTTTTCAGATGCATCCAAGCTCTTCGGCCTGACAGTCAGTCTCGGCAAGACCAAGGTGCTCCACCAACCTGCGCCAAACACCCACCCCCCGGCGCTCACCATTATCATAGATGACACAACGTTTACTAATGTCGAACATTTCAAGTACCTTGGAAGCACCATTTCTTGTGACGGCTCCCTGGACAAAGAGTTAGGTACAAGAATCAGCAAGGCAAGCCAGGCACTGGGCAGACTACGCAATAGAGTATTGAACCAGCATAACATCACGCTGTCAACAAAGCTGAAGGTCTAAAATGCCGTGGTTCTTCCCTCCCATCTCTACGGCTGCGAAACATGGACACTGTATCGCAGGCATGTGAAGAAGTTGGAATATTTCCACATGCGAGCTCTCCGATCCATACTCGGTATCTGCTGGCAGGACCGAATTACCAACTTAGAGGTACTGGACCGTGCCAACTCTACCAGCATCGAGTCCATGCTCCTCGAGGCCCAACTCCGATGGGTGGGGCATGTCATCCGCATGGAGGAGTTCCGGATTCCCAGGCGCCTGATGTATGGAGAGCTCCAGCTTGGCAAGCGAAACCAAGGCCGCCCCAAGCTGAGATACAAAGATACTGTGAAAGCAAACCTCCAGTGGTGCCACATCAAGCCCAGGGAATTGGAAGAGCGTGCAATGGACAGACCAGTATGGAGAGCCTAAATACACAAAGCTGCTTCCAACTTTGAGGAAGCTCGTAGCCAGAAACTCACTGCTGCCAGAGAACGACGCCACAAAGCACCATCAGCAGTGATCACAACAACGGATTTCCAGTGCCCCCACCGTTCAAGACTCTGCGCCTCTAGGCTAGGACTGCAGAGCCACCTCCGTGTGCATAGAGGAGCAGCAAAGCGCAAAAGTCATCATTGGATCCGATGGACAACCACCAGTTTTTTTCATAAGTGTCACAAGAGAGAAAAACGCAGTACCTCCAGACACCGGCGCTGGAGCGTCGTACCAAACGAGTCATCCCGGGATTTCGGCCCGTGCGATCGCTTTTGGACGCAGTTGGCCCTTCGCTGCTTTCTGCTACCGACCTTGCTTCCCGGTACGGCATTGAGGGAGAGATATGTCGGCCCCTAAACCATATGTGACAAATCCCACGCCTACTCACAGCTCCAAACCGCCCTTGTCAATATAGCGTAAGAATTAGATGGCTTATATATTCAAGAGAAAAGTCATTTTATCTGTCATATGGTAAGCACTAGAGTCGCAGATTACAAAATGTGCGCATGCGCCCTCCTAAAGGTAACATACATACAGTGATAAGCTTTTTCCGAACAACTACAGGAGCTAATATCTTCGACACATTACATTTACAGCTAAAATACATAGCATATACCTACTAAATACATAATGTTTAAAGATAAATTAATTAAAAAGAAAAGCCGCTATACAAAATGCGGCCCTGGATTCTCTCTTAAAACCAATAAACTCATAGGTACGGATAAAATCAGGTTGGTTAGCTTGTTGGTTAGGTTGCTTAGCTCCCCCAAAGCTTGTGAGCGGCAACCTTGACGCAATCTTGGACTTAAATTGACCTTAAAGGATATAGTATCCAATGGTCTTCTTAGAATACGGAGACGGCCGTTGAAAAGGGCCAGAAAAGCGAAATAAACCCGACGTAGTAGCCACTACGGCAAAACAACCCGACTCACATAGTCAGATTTCACGTTGCGATTTGCTTGAAGTCCCTATTGTGACGTGTTATGATTGCCCTATTGTTCTGACACAATGAGTTTTTGTCTAATAACAATAGGGCAACCGTAACACGTCACAATTATTCAAGATGGAGGCTCCCGCGAAATTCGAAAACAAAAATAGGCGATTTTGAAACTTATTTATTTCGGATACAAACACTTTCTTTTAAAATACTTTAGACTGACTTGACTGTAACGGTTATTTGGAGGCAGTGTGGGCCCAGCGGTTAGGGCGCTTGCTTTAAGATCCGGATGCCCCGGGTTCAAGACCAGCTCTGTCCCTGGTAGTGCCTGGTTCAACTTCCCAGCAGCACTTGTAAAATAGCCAACTGGTTTGCCTCCGGCCAGTTGGGATTCTTAACAATTGTTGTTGTCGTTGTTCTGTTCTGTTGTTTCGTTATCATTGGCCCTGAAAAGCCCCTATGGGGAGCAGTCAATTAAGTATTATTGTATTGTATTGTATTTCCTGTGATTTAAAGTTATTTTTTGGTTGAAGTGGAGGTTCCCTTTAAACCTAGCTTGATTCTCAATTTTCTCTGTCTCCTAGACCTAATAATTCCGGACTGGAATAACAAATATCCGCGGGCAAAAACTAGGTTGCTTGTTTTTTCGTTGAAAAAATAACTATTATAAAAGTGAGAGGTAACTTGAAAACACAAAAGAATTTCATAATGTATTAATTTAAATTTCCCGATTTTTTTTTTATTTTTTAAATTTTATATATTTGATTTTTTCCGTTATGGTGTTGACCGCATATCCTTCCTTTTCTTTTCCCGAGTCTTCTCTAGCTTCCTGTCTTCGCACCTTCATCCGTCTTTACTGGTCTTATCTTGTACATGGTCTTGCGTTAAAAATTAATATATAAACAAACAGATAAATTTCTGATTTACTTTAAATGCTTTGTTGTTGAACATATGTCTTTCAATAATACATACATTTCAGCAAGTAGACAGATTTTCTCTGAAATTGAAATTTGCTGGGTAAAACAGCTTGAACATGACCAAAACGTGCTCTTTCAGTGGAACTCGCGAACTCGACCACGTGAGTAAACTCTTTTTGTTTGTTTGGTTTTTTTTACGCTGGATGCTCGTGGCAGACCACGTTATAAATTCGGTCTTTCGTTTTTTCCACAAATCGACATGTTTTTTATTTTTAATTTTTTAATTTGTTAAATGTTTGAAATGCTTTGTATTGTCCTTATCTGCTAATGGCAGCCGAAAACAACAAAACAATGAAAGCACTATGTCATAGCTCTAAAGTATTTACTCAGCGATTCGATTGGGTCCGAAGAACAATCACTTTCAAGGTCACGTCATAACATCATGATAAAGGTGAAATCGGAAATAGGCCATTTCCGAGTTCATGTCTGCCTGCTCTTCAAAGCGAGTCTAAGTGCGAAGTTTTTGTGATGATAATTGGTTCTACTTTACATATGAAAGAAAACTAATTATCATAAGAAAAACTTCGCACTTAGAATCGCTTTAAAGAGAAGGCAGACATGAACTCGGAAATGGCCTATTAGTGAAGAGACTTTTACCGAGGTTAGAAAAAAAAGAAGACAATATAGTATCTTTACAAATGTTACTGTTTTCATTTTACCATACTAATTTTATTGGTGGAAAAACCTTGTCCAAAGAAAACTAAATTTGTATTTACACATGATAATTAAAAAATAAGAGCAATAGCACAAAGCAATGTTTGTTTAATTTTCTCCGTTATTTAATAAATCATTTTCCAATCTACAAAATTATACAATGAAAACAAATCTCGAATCAACAATTCATTATTTCTTCTCTCGCTCCACTGCTTAATCAAAAGTTTTAATGAATAAACAGTTAGCATTAAAAGGTATCATCTTGCTTGTGGTGAATGCACTTTACATAAAAATACTTGGCGCGCCTCGCTCTTTAATCGGAAATGCACCTCTTTGTTCGTTTCAAACTTGCAACATTGAATTGATTATTGAAATCTCTCAACAGAAATTCATTTTAAATATCTTATTTTGACGGTTGCAAGTTTGAAACAAATAAGGAGACTCGTTAGATTATTTTCCATTAAAGAGTGGAAAACTCGACAGTAGTCGCAAATAGAAATAACATCTCACTGCAGTGAGTCGTCAAAACTAATCTTTCCATCAAATAGTGCATCCCACGTAAACGCTAACATGCGTCTTGTTTCTTACAAACACTAGAAGCAAATAAATAAACATAGTATGAAAAATGCCTCACTTCCCCCTGTATCATGTTGCATGTACCCGGCGTTGTCGTTTGAAGTGATTTGAGTGAAATTTTACCCGATTGGTGACTCTCTTTATTATACAACAACAATCACGACAACAGTGAGCTTTATTTGCATTACTATAACAATACAGCTGCCCTACGAGCAGCCGGTTTCTCCTACGCTTCCCGAGGGAGAAACCACTGCGAGCAACCGTTAGATTCTTTGAGTGAGCAGCCGTCCAGCGTCAAGGACGAATAATTTAAATTTGAACCGGTAAAACGAGTTAGTAAACTTGTTTTGGCGCTTGCGCATGCGTTCAGCAACGTAACTGCTGCGTTTGGGCGAGTCTGCTGTGTAGTGATTTACTGCGAAATACGATGACGTGATGTCAAATACATCACGTGGAGTGTGACGTTCTTCGCAATTGCTCGATGGAAAATCAAACGGTTGCTCGCAGTGGTTTCTCTCTCGGGAAGTGCTCGCACGTTACAATTTAATACAGCATTCCAAAAGCCTCGAAAGCATGATAATTACAGTAATTTAGTTAACAGGGCACAACAGAGAAGAGAAAAGATTGGACCATGACGGAACCAACGTTTTTAATAATCACTCATCAGTGGCGTGCGGTAGTTATGTGTCTGTCTGTATATCTGCAGAAAAGTGCTAGTGTTCCCGCATTTAGCATCATTGATGCTGATTGCGTCTATAAAATTTCAGGAAAACCCTGATATGAACTACACTGAAAGATGGTAAATCAGTTGAGCCATCACAGCTACCAACTGGTATCACGTTTTTCCCGCCAAAATGACGCTGGTTTGCGCACGCTCTCTGTTGTTCTATGAGAAAACCTCGTAATCGTAGTCGTTCTCGTACTAGAATCTAAAGCTCTCTTTTACGTGAAACAGCCAAATTTCAGGTTTTATGGAGGACGTCGGCACTTCGAGATAAATTTTCATTTTCTCTCCTGAATTAAGCGTGACTCGTTTCAGTTTCATTCTTGAGGAAATGCCGCCACCATTGTCATATTAATAAGCGTGGAATAGTCGCGAAGTAACTTACAATGACAGGAACTTATATTTTGAGATGACGTTCTCGTTGCCGTTCCAGTGCTTGTTGCTAAAGCTCCCTATTACGGCAAATACACAACAACTGAGAGTAACAGGCTTAGGTTTTCTTCTGTATCGGACTTGGTTTTTGCGAGCGTCGGAGCTTGTTTTTCGAAATTTAGAGAATTTCCGGCTGAAATTGGAGTTTGTCTGGTATAAGGAAATATCGACAAAATTTGAAACAAAAAGAAATTGGAAAAGAAGAGACACCCCAGCCCCAGCCGCGCGTTTTTGGCTACCACCATTTTGCGTTCCATTCCATTTTTGATCCAAGAGTCCCGAAGAATTTAGCTGAATGGAGAGCGCAAACCGTTTTTGCAGAAAACCTGTGCTGTTATTACTTTTGCGTACTTGCTTATATTCATTCACTTACAGTGTGTTTATTGTTTCCTTTGTTTTAGCCACTCAAACAGAATAAAAAGATAGAAGACATCGCAATGCAGTGTCTTGATTGTTTGATTTGAGGACTTAGAACTTCCACTTAAAAATAATTGAGCGTGTGGACGAGGCCGTAAAAAGAAAAACAGCAGAGACTTCAATTCAATGTGGTTTCCTGTTTAGTTAATGGCGTAATCATAATCATAAACATAAACATAAGCTTCTTATGTTCTAGTGGGGACGGCCGCTCTAAAAACGTAAAGCTTTTCCTCGAAGCTGGCCGCCATCTTGAAAATGAACCGACCCGAAAGTATTGGTCCTAGACTTTAATTGGCCAAAACACAATGACCTCGTTGCGTCATTATGTTTCTCATTATGTCGTTATGATTTTCGCGTTCCCACTGCAAAGAAAAGCGACATAGTCAAAGTCAAAGCCATAATCATATTCAAAAGAAAATGGTCGATCATTTTCTTATGATTATGATTATGTTGATCATAAGTGATCATCAGTGAAACAAAGAAAGTATGCAACTATTACAACGGTTCTCGGGATTGGTTCAGAAAACAATGGACACAAATAACGATACAAAAGAAAGAATGGACCCTAACTCTAAAACAATAGAGCTGCGTCCTTAAGGGATCCAATGAAATTAGAGATTGTAATGAGCTGCGTCCTATTGTTTTGTGTAGCTGCATCAAAAAACAGTCTACCCGATTTTTTTTTAAAATAGGTAGATTCAATGTAGGCTTCCTGCAAACATTTCAGCGGATCGTATCTGTGTCTGGGGATTCGATTATATCTTGATACAGATCTAATTTTTCAGAAAGCCGATCAGCAGACTGATAAACCCAGGAGCCTGTAATTTAGGGAAAATCATTTGCGTCCAAGTCTTGAAAGGGCAGAAATGAAAGCAAGCTACTTGAATTATCAGGGATTAAGACATGGTAAAAATGTGCGTGCAAAATAACGTTACAACTGGATTAAGTATTAGAGTAGCAAACATCTGGAGCCTAATTATCTTTAAGCTAGCTTCTCATGTAATGCCTTTCCAAAAACTGCGGAGAGCACTAGCGGCGAGTACGCTGAAATCAACTTCAAGAAGACAACAAGAGGTTTAAGCACACTTGACAAGAATAAAATTGACACAGCCAACAGTCAATTGGCGTTTTAAGTGAAACAGTTCTAGTGTATGTGGCATTTGACTTTATTTTTGTACAAATAATTACATAAGTGCATATCTAGCATCTTATTTGTGTTTCTTGGCCTGTTCTAAAGCTGTCTTATTTGCCTCTGCTCCAAATAAGGATTTGAAGATTACCCTAAAATGGAACAACACAGTTAGTAAACTCTCAGGGCCTCCAAAAAGATCCAAAAATTAGGATTTTTCATGGCAGCCAAGCATGTTGCCTTGTTTTTAAAACGGACAACTTAAACGGCTACCACAATCAAACAATATTTCTTTTTTCTTCAAATTTTGAAGTGTCTTTGATCAACACCGGACTGGCAAATTTTTAAGCTTCAATTTTGAGTGGAAGACAGGTTTCCCTTGGTATTTTTTTAAATTCTTATTTTAATCCATTGACAATTGAGAGTGAGACTTAACAGATTTCACTCTCAAGCGAAGCTACGATCCTCGCAGTTATGGACGCAATTTTAGCAATTGTGTAGACAAGCCTGAAAAATTCAGGACTTCAACGGGGTTTGAACCTGTGACCTCGCGATACAGGTGCAACGCTCTAACCAACTGAGCCTATGAAGCCACTGAAGTTGGGAGCTGGTCATTTGTGGGTTCTAATTTTCCCGTTTATGGACGCAACTGAATGACCAGCTCCCAACGTCAGTGGCTTCATAGCTCAGTTGGTTAGAGCGTCGCACCGGTATCGCGAGGTCACGGGTTCCCCGTTGAAGTCCTGAATTTTTCAGGCTTCTCTACGCAGTTGCTAAAATTGCGTCCATAACTGCGAGGATCATAGCTTTACTTGACTTCATATTGGCATTTCAGTATATGATTCATTTCTATCATTTCGTTCATAGATTCTACTCTAACACCAGACGATTTCACTCGTCAACTGGAGGTGTCCAAGGGCGTTTGAGATGTCAAAGGCTTGTAAGCAGTCAAAAACTCCATGAAGATACAAGGATAGTGAGTGGTGATTGGCGCATTACGGTTTGTAAGCTGAGACGAAAAAGTTGTGTGTAGTCAAGGTTTTCTGTTAAGTCAATCATTTGTCAGGTGCAGGTACCTCGCAGAGGATGGCAACAGTTTAACGTAGTTTGTTCTTAGGTTTGTATATCAGCTTTCAAGTGTAAGGCGCTGAGGAGAGTCTCAGCCGTTAGTGTGTTATGTTCTTGAATGGTGTTCAGCAATATTGCTATTGAGATCACCATTCTTAGTCGCTCGTTAATGTGTTCTGCCAGTCACGTGTTCAGGTTCCTGCTGGGTTCACAATGTAAGCGACATGGCAATTGCAGCATTTGGTCTTGTATACTGCTCCGTCTGTCCTTGGGGTCCCCTTTGTCTTTTACATTCAGTAGTAAGCGTCATAAAGTCATTATCGGTTTCTGGGCAAACACCAATCACCACTCAAAACCTATCACAATGCAGACCAGAGCACTTGACTACATTTGCTTGAATTTCAAACCATCACTTGACTCTGAAGATGACTTCCGTTCAGGTTGTCAAAACGTCAGTCACAGCCAACAGTCCTTCTAAGGACTTCTTTCAACAGGCAATCAAATTCCATAGCAGTATGTAACACCTGGGTTCAAACCATCTGCTATTGAATGTACTCTTACTAAATGCTCAAACACAGTGCTACTGTATGCCCACCTATTTTCAATGCTCAATATATCTATTAAACAAATTTTCCATGGGAGTTGATTCTTATGACAATATTGAAGTTTGGGTAATACTGCCTTGCTGTAGGAAGAGAATGGATATGTACATTTTTTTGTACAGTGTATGTACATGTATCCCTACAGACAAAACGTTAGCCTTTGCAAGTGTCAAAAATTAATCCTTTTAGTTGAGAATATGTCCCAATTTGACCCTTCATATTGGTGAGGAAAAAGTGTCAACTTAGCTGACCTTTCTTTGTCCAATTTCTTTTCAAGGCTTGTGTCTTCTCCTCCGCACACAACACCTTTGATACCTCTGAGTACTGAGGTGTCGGCATGAAGAAATTCTGACAACCATTCAGAACAGCCTGTCACAATATCCTACGTTGAAAAAAAAAAGAGAAGAAAAATCTTTAAAGTGATGAATATGATATCAGAACAACAAGGTGTTTACTACTTTTTCAGTGCCACAATGAAATTCAATGTCTTAGTTCGGAGAAATAGGTTTTGAGACTTAAAGTAATCTAAATTAGTTGACTGTGATGGGAACCAAACCTTGCCGTGTGATAGCTCTCCGTCAACCAGTCCTATCTGACATGCATAAGGCAGATCCACCTTCTCTCCTGTCCCTAAAAGCTTCAATGCTGTCTGTTTTCCCACTTGTCTAACAAGCCTGGCTCCACCACCCCACCCTGGGGTCAAACCCATTTTGACTTGAACAAAACGGATTTCTTCATCTCTGGACATCAGTCTAAAATCACAGGCCAAGGCAAGCTATACAGAAAAGAGGGTAAAAGACTTTACATTTGAAGTACTACTTAAAAATATGAAACAAAGCAGCCAAGGTAATGGCAAAAATGTGGTTGAAAAGTATGCAAAAGAAGGCACTGCTGGTAAAGCCTTATCCACTGGAAGGATTTTCTGAATCAAGTGAAATCTTCTAAATTTGCTATGGCTCAGTTTCTTTGCTAGTTTAATTGTCATCAAACTATTGTTCCTGAGTGTGGGGATAATTCTCTTTTTAAGAAGCTGAGGGCTATACTGTACATTGAATGAACTGGCAAAATCTAAATCTATCATTTGGCGACGTTTCCTTGGCACTTGTTATGATAAGACTAAAATAATAATAATGATAATAGAACAAGTTTCAATTGAGTGTTGTAAAACCAAAACCAAAGTAATTACTTTGGCCAATCAAAAAGGGTGGAGACAATCCAGTTAGTTAATTAAAACGCAAACTAACTACACAAAGCCAACACAAAGCGTGACAAAATGTGCATGCACAAGCCACAATTGGTTTTGGTTTCACTTCTGATTTGGTTGAAGAAGTGGCGCGAGAACTTTGAACCAATCACTGAGTGAAGTAATGCAAAACCAAAGCAATTTGCTAATTACTTTCAACACTCAATTGCAAACCGCTCTAATAATAATAACAATAATAATAATAATAATAAAGAAAAAAATTATTATTATTATTATTATTATTATTATTATTATTATTAGTGTTTTCAGATTTGGTTGAGGAATATAAAACAGATTCCTTAAAAAGCAAAGGTAACAAAGCCACTTTAGACATTCTTATGCCTCCTTTATTCAGTGTGGCATATTCATTCCAGGATATCTCAGGTTTGTGAGCAAGAAGGGATTGACCTTTGCAAGCCACTGAAAAAAAGCCCTACAGTAACATGCCATCAAAATTAATATTACAGGAAACAGTATTACAGTGGTTGATGAGTCATTTCAGGTGAATGACTGCAGGGTCTTCATCAGTTATACTGTCCTGGATGTCTGGAAAATGAAGACCCTTTCAGTAATTTGCCTGAAATGACTTGTCAGCCACTGCAAACGACAGGAATGTTCATCATCATCATATCTTCATTTAACCACGGGATCACATTCATTACACATACAATAGTCTTCCTGTGAGCCCTGAAGAACAGTCATTAAAATAGAGACTACTAGTCGCAAATAGAGCTAAGAAATCTATTAAAATAAAAGAAACTACACTAACTGTTGTGTTTGGCTAGTCTCTGTTCATCTTGACGCCTTTGTTTTTGGACCAGCACGGGTGTGTGGAAAACGAAGACAATGATAAAAAAATATATAATATAATATAATAATAGCTTTCATTTAGAGAGCAAGATGTAATAACCTACCACAGTTGACGGTGAGTCTGCAAAGACCCCAGGCCAGATTGGTGGAGGGCAAGTGTACTTATCACTACGCCAACCCTGCTCCCGAGAAGTGTACGGCAAGGGTCATTCCTAGATGGTCAGCCGTCCAGAAGTAACCCTGCCCAACAGGGCTTAACATTGATCACCATTTGGGAATCAATGTCAACCCTGTGACCCAACCGTATGCACCATAGCGTACAACCCTACCGTAATTCAAGAGAAAGCTTATCGATCATTTTAAATAACTTGAATAATGTGTTTTGTTATTGATTTCGATGTTTGTAACTATGTTATTTTTTCTG
>NC_090870.1:58724145-58729145 GCF_036669935.1 Montipora foliosa
AAACAGAATATTACATGGCCGCTTGGAGATAGGAAATTTCTCTTCTCGTGTTGAAAAATGTTTCACTCGTTCGCAGCGCTCACTGTCGTGAAATATTCTTCAACACTCGAAGAGAAATTTCGTATCTCCTCCCAACCATGTAATATCCTCTATTTCTTTTCAGTCTAATCAAAACATTTTTTTGCTTTACGTTTGCACCAAAAAGTATCGTAAAAGCCCGGAGTTAACAGTAAAAGACAAGGCAAAAGACAAATGAAGAAAAAAAAAAAATAACGTAGTTTTTATATATAACTCTGAATCGAATTCTCATCGAAAGATTAGTGACAATCCATCGTAAAAACACGAAAATTTCTGCAGTCTCTGACTGTTATGAATGATGTAAAAGGTCATGATTTTCTGTCAAAAGGAAGAGATCGATCACGTGCAAGGCAACCATAAAGGTGCGCGTGATCACCTTGTGTCAACTGAACTACGGGAAAGAATGTTAAGCGTTCGTCGTTTTTAGAGTAAAACAACGTACTTTTTAGCCAAGAAACTTCCGTTATTTAACTGAATATTTACATTCATCTGTTGGGTTCCTGAGAAACGTATCTATTTTGACTTCAGGGTCAACTATTTACACAGTCGCGAGGTTCGAGCGGCCATGTAATTGAAAATCTAAACATCTATGAGATACGAAAACAGACTTGCGAATTATCGCAAATCACAATGCTGACAAGCACAAAAGCAAAAGAAATGGTTAATAAATAAGAAGTCCTTTACTATCTGAATGTTTTTCGGTTGAGAGTAAAGCGATATATTGTTGAAAAATCTTCGTGATAAAGGAGCTATGTCAAGAAAATGATGTCCCGATTTCACGACACTCAAAATTCGCAAAAAGCGTCAGGCGTTTCGTGTAAACAATCTTCGCACTAGTAAGTCGTAGCAATAAATTGGATTAGCGAGGAAGTTAAAGAAATATAATTGTTGGCTTCCCAAATAAACTTC
Source organism: Montipora foliosa (assembly GCF_036669935.1). Taxonomy (NCBI): domain Eukaryota; kingdom Metazoa; phylum Cnidaria; class Anthozoa; order Scleractinia; family Acroporidae; genus Montipora; species Montipora foliosa. Next base: position 58,725,133 of record NC_090870.1, read on the forward strand.
ATTGTACACTATAATGACTAAAGAGATATTTTCTGAGATTACCATGTACGCAACAAAATAAATTTCGGGTTTAAACCCTTTCCTGAAGAACCTTTTCCTTGAATAATGAAACACAAAATAGTCGACAAGCTTTCTTTCAAATAATTCTTGACTGTCACATTTCCAATTATATTTTAAACCTGAAGACTGCCAGACAACAGGAATCACAGATCCACTTCAGGTGTTCGATTACTTCTCTGTCGTTGTTACCAGATAATTTTCCATTTGGTTTCAGTGTTGTACGGAACACTACACTCGTGATAAAATGTTAGAAATACAGCTCACTTTGATTTCGGCTCGACGGGCGAAAGATTGTTGTCGAAGTCCATTATTCGTCGCTTTTAAGATTCCAGATATTTATTTTCCACCGCCTGTCTTGTCTATGCAATTGACCTTCCATTCTTGAACTCCATAAGGGTATATTTGCTGAAAGATGCACTAAAATGGCATTCGCGTTACAATGACTTTCGAGGCCATTTCAGGTTAATTAAATGTTCTCCTGTGTGCACCTGAGAAATCTACGCATTACCCCAGCCCTCTTAAACCTACCAAAATACGCACGGAAGACTCTATGCACAAAGACACCACTAAGCAGAGCAGTGACAGGCAAGACTACTATGAAACTCTTCTTTGTTAAGTTTGAAGTTGAGGAACGTAGGAAAGATATGGAAAAACTTGCATTTTTGCAAGAAACCAATATCCAATGATGTTTTGTTGAAGTGTGAAAGATCTTTCTCAAAATCCCTGACTATCTTCAATGTCGTTTGGCCATACCGCTCAAAAACAGTATCGTATAAACTCTTGTTCTTAGGCCATCGTAGCTTGATTAAGAAAATAACACAAACAGCGGTGATAAACACGTACTACTGCAGATCATTTTTGTCAGTCTAGGTTCCAGACCCCTAATGTTTACGATTTTATAGTTTTCAAAAAATTGTAACGGTCACTTTTGAAAATGTGTGTTGACTAGCATACGAAACGTCAAGTTTTATAAAAATGCGTTGGAATACAATGTTTATCACCACTGTGTTATTTTCTTAATAGACCATATGTTGTTTCAAATTTAAATCTCCCGGGGTTAAGATCCTTTGCCTTTGTATCATGCATTTTAGTAAATTTTCAGCTCCGACTATTGCATTTCTAGCTTTTTGACTGGCTAAGAAACTCCGACTATGAGCCAATAGTCGAAGTTTTACGTCATATGGAAAATAGTGCGCCAAGATGCTCTTTCCGGACGCTTTGTAAAATTGTGGAAATAAAAATCGGCGTCAAAACCCGGTTTAAGAATTTACTAAAACAATTATTCCATTCGCCCTTGTTGGATATGAAGTGATTATAACTAACTTGCCCTACGCGCTCGTTGGTTATTTTATCACTTCATATCCAACTCGGGCTCATGGAATAATTGTTATATAGTAGCATTCACATGTAAATGATAGCGAAATACCTGGAATTTCAAAGGGCTTGAAAATAGCCGATGTGGTCTATTGTTTATTTTCCCAGAAAATCTGCTTTAAAATAGTCAGTTTTACAATGACTGCAAAAATTCTCGCGCGCTCATTGGTTAATTTTTGTTGTCAATAAGCGGACAGACACATAAATTTATAATTTATGCGATAATGCATGACGCGATATTGCTCGCGTCAGATTAAAGTTTTTCGCAGTTTTGTCTCTCTTTCTTCTCGTGTTTTGACTTAATTTTGACCCCTCTGCCTTTTTGTTATTGTAAAACACAAATTGATGTCAGTTTTTCAAGCGTCTGTCCTGTTATTGATCATGAATTGCGTCATAACATTGTCAAAGTAGTCTGCGGATCCACTCGGCTATCGCCTCGTGGATCCACAGCTACTTTGACAATGTTATGATGCAATTCATGATCAACTAGACCCTCCGTGAGGGTACACTGGGTTGCCTGTGGTACGTGCAGCGTTCCACGCAATTTTTTTCAAGTTGGAGGGGGGGGGGGGGGGGGGGTGACCCAGAAGTCGTACCAGAAGTCATACCAGCAGAGGCCCTTTGGCTCACAGGTCTTCACACGTTCGTACGACGAAACAGATCCTTTTGTGAGGTTAAAAACCTGGCGACCGGCCTATTAATTAATCATTTGTCAGAAAGAAGAAATTCCTGTCCTCTTTAAAAAAAATTGACACGCATTGCTTACGTGTGGTAGTGAAGTAACACAGCGATTTATTCCATAATGTCAACTGAACTGTGTGTTGTCTTCCAGGAGCTTCAAGTTGTCCTTGCGTAATATGTAGCTCTAACAGTGCACGATATTGTTTTGGTATTGTGTATCATTGTAGTGAAATGGTAGAAGTCTTGGGTAAATAGCCTGAGAAGACATGTGGTTACTAGCAAAGTACTGAGCCCAGAAAGATTGAAGAAAATAAATGGGAAGTGAAAAACATTGTCTTCTGGGATGACATGTTGACCGTTGTCTTTGCGTAATATGTAGGTCTAACAGTACACGATATTGTTTTGGTATTGTCTATCATTGTAGCGCCATGGTATAAGTCTTAGATAAATAGCCCCTTGAGAAGACATGTGGTTACTAGCAAAGTACTGAACCCAGAGAGACTGAAGAAAATAAAAGGGAATCGAGAAACATTGGCTTCTGGGCTGACATGTTGATCATGCAACTTCTTTCCACCACAAGTGTAAGCGTGCACTGACAGCATCTGACAGCATCTGAAAGCTTTGTAAACAACAGTTGAAAGCTGAAGTTATTCCTATTCGGCGGGGTTAGTATCTGGATAGGCGACCTAAGAAATATACCACTCAGTAACAGAAGCATAGGACCGAAAATTCTATTTTAATGCTATCAAATGCGAACCAAGCAAGATACAGATTTTGTTAGCTTGCTTTATCCAAAACAAATATTGATGTAAAAGTAAATAAATATGGATACACAGTTTTTAAGAAGAGCAGAAGGAAGTTTCAGGACGGTCGATCGAGCATAAAATATTTTGCCATCGGTAATAAAATCTACGACATGAAAACAACATTTATTTTGAACCACGAATATAAAAAGTTACCATCAGCGAAAAACAGTTTGGGAGATTTTAGTTGTTTTGTTGTAATTGTACAAGTTTGGCTGCACCGAGTAAATCGCACATCGAATTCAGCGAGCGCAGTGATCAAGTTACCGCGTTATTTTACCGCGGCATGTTTACTCGCGAAACAGTGAAGCATCTGTGTCAAATGATGCCAAGCTACCGGGTTTTTGTTTTTGTTAGTTTTCTTTTTATTTCGATTGTTATAAATTTTGACAAGAAATGTGCGAATTCAACACAAAGATCACAATCGCGCAACTCTCAGAGGTTGACCATTGTTTCTGGAAAATCAAAAATTTACTCTCCAAGACAAGGTTATTTATCACCAGGTAATTCCATCGTTTTGGTAATAGCAGCTACTTTATTATTCATCAGCGTCACAATCTTTTGCCGATTTTGGGGGTCATTTTGTTGAAACTCAAGCACGCTTCCAACAGACCTGTTTATTTTCGTGACTAATGCGTTACCACAAAAATTCTCCCCGTATCACATTTCAACACATGTATGCAAATTTGCTAAGCTCGAAAATTACACAACATGATAAATTTACAAAAGCTAGAAATTTCACAGAAATATTTTCCAGCGAAACATTTATTGAAACAAGCAACATATTTGCTATAAGAGGCAAGAAACCCTTCCTATTTCAGTTGCGTGCGTGCAAGCGAAACAAACAATCACAAAGCATATGCAATTAAATAAATTTCTGACAGTTCACATTCAACCCTTTTCGAAAGAACCTTGACCGTAAATAATAAAGCACAAAAGAGACAACAAGCTTTCATTCAAGTAATTTTTCACTGTCACATTTCCAAATATTTTACACCTTTGCTGAGTTGAGTACAAAATACCGGTAAATGTAAATTGTCAGACAACTAAGATGCGACTTGAGTAAACACTGTGATGCATTCTTGTTGGCGTTCG
>NC_090870.1:58736645-58744145 GCF_036669935.1 Montipora foliosa
AAACCCCGTTCAAGGGAGATTGCTTTGGTTATATATTTGTTAAATTTTCATTCAGAAGAAATAATAAAACAAATAAGAGAGGAAAAAAAGGAAAGGAAGAAAAAAAAACCTCTTAACAGGCTACAACTAGATGAAATCCCGGTATAAATATATTTAATGATAATACTGATAATGATAGGGGATGATGATTAAAACAATTGGTGATAAAAGAAAATGAAAAGAATGCACTCTTGTACCTCGATAAAGTTATGGCAGTTCATACTGTTAATTTGAGTTAAAAACAGCACTGGCGAAGACTCACTAAAAGAAACATTTTGGACACCAAGATTTCCAAGTACATATATATTCAGGGGAGGGGTGGGGCAGTGGTGAGAGCCCTTGCCTCCCACCAATGTGACCTCGGTTCGATTCCCAGACTCGGCTACATATTTGGGTTGAGTTTGTTGGTTCTCTACTCTGCACCGAGAGGTTTTTCTCCGGGTACTCCGGTTTTCCCCTCTTCTCAAAAACCACCGTTTAACTTGATTTGCGTTAATTGTTAATTCCAGTTTACAGTGTCCCCAATTAGTGCACCGACTAGACACCTAAATAAATTTCCTTTCCTTTCCAGTTGTGAAAGTACTCGCCTCCCACCAGTGTTGTCCGGGTTGGATTCCCAGACGTTACGTTATATGTGGGTAGAGTTGTTAGTTCTCTACTCTGCTCTGAGAGGTTTTCGTCCCGTACTCCGGTTTTCCCCTCTCAATGGAAACCGATGTAATATTTAACAATTATTCTACGATGGCGCACTGCATATGAAGTGATAGAAGCGCCGAATTGGTTATAATCATTTTATACCCAGCAAGCCCGAGTACAATAATTGTTAAAAACTCTATGGTTTTCCCGGGGGTAATATTGTCGACTAAAGCATCGATTTCTGCCTTAGTCTACTCCGCTCCAAAACGGCTTTTGTCTGTCATTTTTTCTCAGAGCTGCAAAAATGTTTTCAGCCTGCGGATCCACTTCGCTATCGCCTCGTGGATCCACAGCTACTTTAGGGACTTTAAGATCTACGACGCGGTGGTCAACAAGAACGCCATGAAACAACAATATCATTGGTTAAAAGAGGAAAAATAATCGTGTTGCACGTGCGGCACGCATTTTAGCACATAAAGTGCGGTTCTCTGCACAACAACGACGTGAAATCACCAAATTTGAGGTTTTGACGACAACGTGATCGTTCAAATGTGAATCTTTCATTCTCTATTTTTGCCCAGAAACCGCTCGTATCAATTTATTTTTAGGATACTTCACCCACATTGTAAGACGCGAACGAGATGGCCAAAGGCGATAGTGCAACGTTATATTTTGAAGTGACGTCGACGTCGGCGTCGTAAATCTTAAACTCCCTTTTGACAATGTTATGACGCAATTCATGATCAATAACAGGACAGACGCATGAAAAACTGACATCAATTTGTTAAATGAAGCATAATACAAATTCTAACGGAGCTAATTCTGTAGTCCAGTCCGATTACTGATATTGACTTAGCAGCCGCCCAGATGGCTGCAAATAGCCTGCGAGCAAGCTCTCTTACCCCGCCGGAGGTATTAAAGTACTACGTGTCAAGCCAACTTCAATCTAGAGAGCTTGCTCGCAGGATACCAAGAAACCAGCTTTTCTAGTTGTTGTGAGAAGGTAAGAATCCGGTACATGTATTTGAATTCCACTTTTAGTATAAGGAAGGGGTTCTTTTGTTTAAAATTATCGATTCATTCGCGTGAAGTGAAGTTGTTGCCAAAGAAAGGTCGATCTTCGCTGCCCGTGACAGCGAGATTGACTTCTTGCGGTCGCTGAATAACGTTTTGTGGCGGTCAGTGTAAAACGCAGACTGCAGACAGGGGGTAAAATGCAGACTGCAGACCGGGGACAAAATGCAGACTGCAGACCAGGGGTAAAATGCAGATTGCGGGTAAAATAAAATATTAAAAAAAGAATAAATAAAGAGTAAATAATTAACCCTTCCGGGATGCCCAGATTCCTAGCGTTTTGGGCGTTCCCTTCGTTAACTATCAACATTTCCTTGGAAAATCGAAAAGCGTTTGCAAATATAGAAACTTTTTCTATTACTTGAAACCCCTGGTTTATCCTGCAGGCAAGATAAAGCGATTTTTAAAAAATATGCGAAAAAGTTCTAGCACAACCCAGAATTATTTGCCAATGCATGCTCTTGCTCGCGGTTGTGTCTGCCATAATAATATAATAGGCTGATTTAGCAACAGAGCGGGAACGTACGTGGCGACGTCGCGCTCAGCAAAACTAGCAATGAGAATTTAGAATAGAGAAGAGAAGAGTGGAGTCTATTCTATTCTGAATTGTCATTGGTGTTTTTTCTGCGCACCCTGTCGCCACTGACGTTCCCGTTCTGTTGCTAAATCAGCCTAATATTAATAACGGGATGCATGATGAATTTTATCTTTTGTCAGTGTTGTTGTTAACCTGAGATATGATCGCATCATTCATTGTTTCTATTCACTTGCATTTCTTACGTAAGGCCATATGATGGCCCCATATTGCAATTTGTTTGTTATGTGTTGCCAAAGAAATAATTTCTGAAGTGGACATAACCGGTTGTCAATTTCTTCCAGTTCACCGAAGTGTGTGACCTTCAACACCCTCAAATGTCACGCCAGACGCTCGAAAAATATCGGCAATAGTCTGCGCCAATTTGAAAAGCACATACTACAAATGTAGAAAATAAAGATATGTTTGGATGTATATTATAGCTACAGACATATACTAAATTTATGACTATACAATGTTGCAATATGCCGTAGAGTCTAGTATCCCCTATGTGTGAACATTTCCACCTCTGTGCGCTCAGCGTGTTTATTCTGTGATGACCATATCATGTAACAGTCTTGGGGTTAAGATCCGGCCACAAATGTCATGCATAATTTAACGCGAACCTAAATACAGTTCGTTGTTCAGGTTTTGTCCTTTGTTTTTTTTCGTTTCTGTTTCTATCACCATCACTGTTTGAGGCATTTCTCAACTGAATAAAGTTTTAGTTGACAGCTAAACAAACATTTGAAGTATTGTTTAACAGTGATATAATGCGGTTACGAGTTCCCATTTCCCTCCTTTTTTGAGCGAATTTTTTATTGCCAGAGGGTTTCTTTCGGTGCAGCAAGCCCGGTAAAACTGTCTGACTATAAAATTATCACATATCTCTGCACTATTCAGCCAAAAAATTTGTGATTTGCAACCCCGCTCCTCGCCCCCAGTCAAGTACTTGAAAGCCACATTAAAGCGATCAGTGTTTTAGGCATCCTCGGGACATATCACTGGCGTTTTGGGTACAGATCGAGATACCAAAAACGAGGGATGCCCATATCACTGTGACCCTGGATTTGATCCTCATGTTTTATATTATTAATATTTTATTTTATCCTCAGTCTGCATTTTACCCCTGGTCTGCAGTCTGCAGTCTGCATTTTACCCTCAGTCTGCATTTTGAGGTCCCATGTTTTATGAGTCAATAAATCAATGAGTCATAACTCATGAGTCAAAGAGACTTACAGTCAATATAGCAATAATTTATTGGTTAAGCCCAACCCCTTAGCTTTCATTTTATGGTTTGGTTAACTGCACTAACTCATTGACCCATTGACTCATAAATAGTGTACACTCCCCAGTCTGCAGTCTGTGCTTTACACTGACCAGTTCTGTGGCCTTTTCTGAAAGCTTCTTGATGGTTTCTTTCTTACGAAAGATTCGCCACCAGTAACCTAACAGTCTTTAGTGAAACTATGATCAGATGACCTATCAGGATTTTACATATTTGTCGATTATGTGAAAAACCGAGTTGCTGGACAACCTTCGTAAACAGGGCAAGAGCGACCGTTAACGGCTTAAGCAGCAATATATAAAGATGAAGTATCACCCATTCCCAGCATTAAATAAAGCAATAGTTGAAGTGTTGTGATCCGGCCACATGTTATCAGTTATAAAAGTGTTATAATGCACTTGTCATAGGCTTTCCCGAGGGACGGGACCTCAAAGCCAAAGATTATAAAATTGAACTTTAATTTTGTGAGGAAACAGGTTCAACACGGTGACTTTGCTTCCTCTTAAACACAAGATGCTTAACTTTTCTGAGTTCTTAATTACTTAATTAAACAAATTCTCAGATATTTGTATGAATAATCGAAATGGTGACAAGTGAAATTAGGGCATAATTTCATGTGCGTTTTGTCCAAAAGCAAATAATTGAGTAAAATTATTTGATTTTGGACAAAACACAAGTGAAATCATTCCCAAATTTCATGAGTATACCATTATTAATATCATGGGTGAAAAATTACTGCCACTAAGATGCCATATTTTTGGCACCCATGTTATTAGTAAAAATTATAAGGACTTGGGCTATAATTCACTTGTTGGGGTTTATAAAAACATTGCATATATTAATGAACTTAAGAACTATTCAAGACATTTCTGTTTGTCCTGAATTCTTCATAAAGTGATTTTAGCAAGGCCATGAGATATATAATAAGAAAACATTCAGTTGTAGCAGTATCAAGGTTCATCTGCAACTTTGAAACAAGTGGCACAGAGGTAGTCCTGAATGGATCCACCTTTTGCTCACTTTCACCTATTACTCAAGTGAAGCTACGATCTCTGCAGTTATAAATGCAAGTTGTAGCAATTGCTTATAGAAGTCTGAAATGTTCAGGACTTTGACGGCGTTAAAACCCGTTGCCTTGAGATGCTGTTGCTTATGCTCTAACCAACTGCACTACGAAGCCACTGCTGCTGGGAGCTTTTCATTTGTGGAACATGCATTCGTTTTCATGTTGTCAGCACTTACAACCTACTCCCTGAGAGTGGGGCATTCATAAGGCTAAGAGCCTACCTCCCCCCCCCCCCCATCCCGAAAAGGGCTGATACTTTTAGCAACATCTTTGATCAGCCCTCTCTCTGTATTCCCCCACAACAGCCCAGGGTCCCCCTCCCATTCCCCACCCCACTCCAACATCTATGGGAAACTTATGACAAAATGCTCAAAGTGCTGCTGGTAACTTGAAACCGATTTGTCTGGGGTAGGTACATTACAATTCATGGACTACCCGGACAGACCAGATTCAGAGAGGACTAAAATGGACTAGTGAAGGATTACCTAAATTGGACTGCCTTATACCTTTCGTTTTTAACTTTTAAACCATCAATTTAGTTTGGGTGCTGCCTATCCTCTACAGGGAATTGTTAGATGTATTTTGAATGAGTCAAAAACATACAAGCCATTGAACTTTACTATCTTTTACCAAAACTCTGCCTGAAAGATCATCATGTGTTGTACTGTGATCATACAGCTGAATTTTGAGTAGTGACTGTATTGAGCCTTCTGTTTGGGGTTTATTTTGAGGACTCCAAATTGTCTTAATTGCCATTGATTATTATTAATTTTTATAGATAATCAATAACTGATTAGTAATACGCAACTTTATGGCACGTGGTAGCGTGGACGTTACGTCATAAATCACGGGCATATTTTGGTGTCTAGGGTAATTCGATTGCACATCTTTTCCCTGTGTTTTGATAATTCCTTCCATGCCCACAGAGATTCACACAACACACTTGTTTGCGGAGTTCACTTATTCCAGACTTTTCTTGGTGTTTGTGATGACAAAGCAAGTGAAACTATCTGTACGCTGTGTAGTTAAAGGCTACCACGAATGTTCTTTGAAGTGAATATTGGGGAAACATTTTACGCATTCAAGAAGAGAAGAGAACGTTGAAATGCATTCAAAGTTGCCAATGATCGTAGGCAGCTCGGACACATTAAAATCGAGCGTGTTAGTCCTCTTTGGCCCTTACACGAAAATATTACTGTGTAAGTTTGGCCTATATTCAGGCGGCATAGAAATTATTTGTTGTAGTTACATTATAAATGCTGAGTATCTGAGTATAGCCACAGGTTGCGATCATTTTAGAAACACTGGGCTTGATTTGGATTCTTGTACTGCAGTTTACCGTTAGACAAAATTTGATGATGTGCACGGCCCTTTTAAGATCCCGGTTTCCAATTACTGTTAACCGCAAATAAATAAACACCTCTTCCTTCTTTGTGATTAACTAATCAACAAGTACTTGTTAAAAGTATCTGGGTGCCGCCTTGACCTGGGGACTGAAGAAAATTGATGAACAGTTAATAACATGTTCTTGTTTCGAGACTATCAAACATTTTAGTAATTAGTAAGCCTTTAATAGTAAAAATGCTACAAATTTGAAACATTTAATTTGTAATAACTTAAAGTATAGCAAATAAAGTTTAGTGAATGGTTTGTTAATTCATATGGCGCGTTTTATTGAAAATAAATGACAAATTTCATGATCAATAAAAGTCGGCTTTTACTTCGTGTAGAAGACGCACATGACGTAACAAAAGCTTTAGGGGGATTTAGAATTCTGATTAGGTGTTGTTTCACGATTATTGTTCTATTGTGTGTCTTCTACACGAAGTAAAAGCCTAAAAATCAATGTTAATAAATAATAATCAATGATAATAAAAATCGATACTCACTCAACTTCTACGCATTGATTTTCTTTTTATTTCCAATACCAATTGATTACTTGTTATTGATTATTATTGATTTTATTGATTATTAATTGATACTGCTGGGGGTTATCATATGACCCGGTAACAATTCTCAAAGGGCTAATTACATAATTTTATAATTCTTTCGGTATCGTTAAGAAAAATAATTACGTATCATTAAATACCATCATAGAAACTTGTAAAGGATCTGTTTGCTGATTTTGATACGAATCAATGCCGATACGGTTTTAAATGTGAACAGCTATTCTATTATCGCACTTCACCCTATGGTCGGGAATTGGACTGTGGACTTTAAACTACGGAATTTGAACTGGATATGAAACATTTATGAGATAACGTTGGCAGACTGGGCATGAATTAGAGTAAACAGCAAGCCAAGGAAAGCACATACTTAACAAGATACTGTAACACACTGAAAATAAAGAACACTAAAATACTTTGAACTTAAAAGGTTATCGGCTAAAAATATTTCGAACAATGTGTAGGCGTCCTGTAGCCTCTTGATTGAATACTGCTTTAACACGAAACAAGGTTGCACAGTTAGACTGCAGGTGACCACCGTTATGTAGTCTGCTGAATGACATTGTCAATAAGGGCCATCAAATGATCTTACAAAATGCCAAATATTTCAAATGTTGTCACAGTTTGAAAATTATTTTCCATTTCCGTCTGTTTTAGTGAGAACTGTGATTTTAATGCCAAAAGATGCCAAGGTCTGTTTTGCGTAAGAAGAGCTGCACTGGCATCAAGAATTCCGGGGGGAAAGAAAGGAGGAGTTGCAGAGAGGAACGACAAAATGACATGAGACATTTAGGGGACCATACAGGAGAGAGGCCTAAGAATTGCAAGCGGGATGACAAGTGCTTTAGTGAAGGTATAAAAACAAGTAGAATCCATA
>NC_090870.1:58754145-58761645 GCF_036669935.1 Montipora foliosa
CTAATTAATAAGTCCTTGGTCCAACTTCCAGGCTGCATTTGTAAATAGCTAACTAGTTTGAGTTGTTGTTCTGTTCTAAATTCATCACACCCTGCCAGCAGAGGCGTTCTTAACTCGACGAGAAAGAAAGGACTCTGCAGAAATCGTATGAAGTCTTTATTAAGTATGCGCGGGCCGTTGCTTGGACAGTTTCAAACCCAGGCAAAGTCTCGATTGATTTTCGTGCTGAAGGCTCGATTTTGACCTTCGTCTTATCAAAAATATGATGCGCGCACTGCCTAAACCGGTTTGACCGGAGTCACTAGCCCAGAAACTTGGGATGCGGCGACTTGAAAGATTTCGGCAGAGCCCCTCTTGCTCGCCCGAGTTTTAGAGCGCCCGTGGGAAGTGGTCAATTAAGTAATTATTAATATAACTAGGGGTTCCATATTGGAAGTGAAGTGCTGCCCCATGTAGAGAAAAATGGTGGGCGTGAGACATGAAGATATCACATGGTGCTGGAGATGGTTGGAAAAATATAGTACAAATTAATGTCGTAGAAATATGCAAGTTTGAAGTTGAATTCTTTTGTACTTTTAATTTGAACCTTGTTTTTTATCTTGACGCGTGCGTTTTTAAAACTGAACAGACGCAAACACACAAGAATAATATTAACTTGAACGATTTATTTTTACTGGTACATTTGATTTTTTTTTAACTCATCGTAGATTTCTACTATTTGCAATATATAGTGATGAAATAATTGTCAACAACAATTATTCTTCTGATAAAATGCTCTCAAAACGTGATAAAACGTTCGCTACCCTGGTGAATACTTCCCGAAATACTTAAATTTACACCTGGCATGAAAGCTACTGAGTAACTTACCCTTTTTACGTAAAAAACTTCGAACGCTTCCATTGCATCAATGATTTCGAATATATAATACTCCCTTCGAACGCCTCCTTTCGGATCAACGAATATACTCAAACAAGAGATTATGAGCAATCGCAGATTCAAGTCTGTCAAACATAAATTCACCAATCCCAAGCTCTCTACGCTGTGGGGCCTGGGAACTGCTCACAAACACATAACTTGAAGTCGAGATATCAGGGCAGAAATAAGAGGCTGGCCTATACGGGCAGCAATTAATGCTCGAGCACTGAGCCGAGAGCTGTGATTCAAGTTAACCGATTTAGCGGGCCGTATTCTAGGTCTAGAGATATGATAAACATATCAACCACCTTTATTTTCTCTATACTGTAAGTTACGGCTACATGTTTTCTCCCAATTAAATTAACAACCCGAGAGCGATAAAATTAAACAGAAAAAGAAAAGTGTGTCGCAAGATCCATTACAGCGAACTTGCTCGCTAACTTACTTGTTTTCAAGATATATTTATTTTTTGAGAAATAATTAAGAGAAGAGGTGTGTGGAGGCTGACCTGTGGTAAAAAACGCAATACTCACGGACAGCGTCAACCAGCAAGCTCTCTCAACGAGGTGAGGAAGACATCAGGAGTTATGACATGCGTCGAACCTGTAGATGGAAGTGAACGAGAAATGTTTAGACAAAAATGAATGTCACACCCACCGGATTAAAATCAATACATACAGTATGATTAGCAGATAAGATGGACTCCCTCTTCACACAGCGATCTAAATAAGAAGAGCGCAGGCATAAAATGTATTTAGCTCTTCCCCGTTGCGCCAAATAATCTAACATGAAGTCCTAAAAGTTCCAATATATTGCAAAACAAAGATGGAAGGTTCAGTTTAGGCGTACATTAAAGTGGCAGAAGGCTAAAACAGGTCTTGAGAGACCAAAATATGTCAATTTACCAATTAAAACTTCCCAGTCTTTCTTGGCAGTAGTTACCTACAAAACATCACAAAATATAACAGTCAGTTGGTTCAGAACAAAAATTACCTGACGTTTCAATGTTACACTTTTTACTTATCAGTCCTCTCTCAAAACGGGCTGGTCTTTCAATGATTAGCGACGAAAGCAAACTCACAAGCAACATACGCAAATTCAGTAGCGTTTTTATCAACAGTATCTTTTGTTAGGACAAAAGACAAGAAAAAAGAACTGGTTAATGCGTATTCCTATGACTGAGTAACCTTACTGTGGAAGCGACCATTAAAAGAACATGTTCTTGCCTAGAACAAGCCACCAGCAGAATCAACCCCAACCGCTTTTGTTATTTTCCTTCCAATCCTTATCAGTTAGTTTCATTATCCTGTTGGATTTTTTCCTTACAGCATCAAAATATCTGGATTACGTGCGTATATTTTTCAATAAAACGATGTATGAAGCATGTTTTCCAACTTCCGAGTTAAATAATCGGGACAATGACTCTAAAACTCACAACATTTTCCCAAAAATCATGCTGGAGCAGTCAAAGGCTGACACCAAACAAACCAAGTGAAGCTATGATCCTCGCAGTTATGAACGCAATTTTAACAATTGCGTAGAGAGTGCTGAAAAATTCAGGACTTCAACGGGGTTTGAACCTGTCAGTGACCTCGCGATACCGGTGCGACGCTCTACCCAACTGAGCTATGAAGCCACTGACGTTGGGATCTGGTCATTTGTCGGTTCTACCGTTCCCGTGATGAATGAATCAACGAATTCCTGAAATCCTGAATTTTTCAGGCTTCTCTACGCAATTGCTAAAATTGAGCCCATAACTGCGAGGATCATTGCTTCACTTGATTTCATATCCCCAGTTCAAAAAATGCATGATTCCTTTACTACATCATTTCATTCGCTGACCAAACAAACCATCATTGGACTATACCTCGTAAGCCGTTCTGGTTTCTGAAAAACAAACTCCGCCAACAATGAAGATGATAAGTCGAGGACCTGCCCGAGCTTCCGTGGAACCCTAACATGTAAAAATTAGGCCTTCAAATTAAGCAAAGAAGACGTCGACAAGGATAAAACGAAACGAAAGTAACGAAAGTAGTACATTTTGCTAGCTATCAGTCCCTATTTAAGCAATAGGCCACTTCAGACAATACCATAATTATCTTTGTCTGTCCCCCCACGTTTTGTATAAGCATTGTTCCAGTTTCTCTTGGGACTTACGATGGTCCCAAGAGAAAACAAAAACAAAGTTTATGCACAATTTGGGGGGACAAAGAAAGACTATTATGGTATTTTCCGAAGTGGCCTATAGAGGACGTTTTCCGTGTTTCCATAGCCTCATCTAAACACGAGGGGGAGTTGGGAGAATTCTCGACAGTTATGCAAACCCTCGACCCTCGACCCTCATATAACTGTCGAGGATTCTCCCAACTCTCCCGAGTGTTTAAATGAGACTATGGAAACACTGAAAAAAGTCCTCTATTGCTTTTATCAGGGCTCGAAATTAACATTTTTAGTAAGGCGCCAATTGGCGACTGATCCAAAAATTTTGGTCGCCAGATCTTAACTTTTAGTCGCCATTTTTTTCACTGATATTTTTTTCTTCATTTTTCTGATGATCACGTACACATGCAATCTTCTTCATAGTCCTAAGTTTAGGTACACTTAAGCTTCTAAGACTGAGATACTAAAACTTAAAAGGAAGCCAGGGCTCGTAAAACATATCATTACGCATTACGAGGTAAATAATCAATGTGAAAGCAGCTTTAGTCACGTTTCCTGTACTTCCTCCGCTTTTGTTAAGTTTCCATGTAACATCGAGTCTATAGCTTACATAAATAGACGAACCTGAACATAAACAATCATCAATTTTCCATATTTTCAGCGCTAAAAAGCCAAGGCTTCGTTGTGAACTTCACGCTTCAATGATTGCACGTGTTGTTTAGAGCGCCCGCAATACCAGCTGCTGAATCAAACATGGCGCTCGATTATGAAAAATGGAGATCGAAGAGCCAGAAGAGTCGTGGGTTTGTTTTGTTATTTCTGTGCGCATAAATCGTGCATTTTATCCAAAACTACGGTTGATTTGCCTTTGAGGTTAAAAGGATGAAGGAAAAAGGTGAAGGTTAGTCGCCCACTGGCGACTAGCTCTAAAAATCTAGTCGCCAACGCTTGATTTTTGGTCGCATTGGCGACCAGTGAGTCGCAATGTCGAGCCCTGTTTTATGAAGTATTTCTCAAAGATAATTCGATAAATGAAGGATTTTTTCACTTCTAGATTGAAACAGATTTTCTTGATACACGCTCATATTTCCTACCAGCCAATCAAAATGCGCGTCTGGCAACACATAAGCAATCAAAATTCGTGTGATGTCACAGCAGTGTTTCCATACTCCCCCACATTAGCCTCCACTGCAAGCTATTTCCAGTCCAGTATTGAGAATACAAATATGCTCTATCAACCCAACTAAGAGTAGTGCAAAAGACACAGGAGCGTGACAACAAATTCAGTTACCAAATCATTAATTTGACTTTAATAGCGTTCATACAAAAAAAAAAACACCTGAACAGCTGCAAAGACATCAAAAGAAAGTAAATTGCCACATCTAAGTAATCTCATAGAGGTTGTCCTTGCTTAAGCTTAACCAATAACAAAGAAAATTAATACCTTCTCCTTGTGCCAGTTGCCATACCGCGCGCTGTTGAGATCAAACCAACCATTTTTCAGTCAATGAAAATATCAAACGGGCGGTAGGTGGAGGCATAAAAACTTCGTTAAAACGCCAAAAGATTTGCATTCCCGTAGGTCCTGAATTGGATTTAAACGTCCTAAGGAAACGACAATCTTTTGGCGTTGGAACACAACTTTTATGCTTTCACCTACAGCTGTAGCAGCCATTCGGGATCTTTGGATCGGAGGAAGAGAACGACTACGAGTACTTACGAGTACGCGTTTTCCGTACTGGGCATGCGCATAAGGTTTGGAGGCCGACATTTTTCGAAGTGCGCGTGCTCAGAACGGAAAACTCGTACTCGAAGTAGTCCTCGTCCCCGGATCTAAAGGTCCCCAATAATCGACTAATAACAATCAGGAAATATTAAACGGCGTGAAAATTGTTGCGCTTTCGAAGCGCCGAAGTTATTAATTAAGCGATGAACAGCACATGAAACGTACGCACGATTTCTTAAAAATAGTTAGGAAAATATTGAGGGGATTTAGAAAGGTAAACACTGGCCACCAAGAGGAGTTTGCAGAAGACTACTGGTCAACTCCTTACAAAGATCACATCACTGATGAGGAAGCATGCCATCGGACATGAAGACCTCTTAACCTGGCACGTCAAAACAGACGCAAGCTGAAGTGGTATGGGCATGTGTCTAAGTTTAAAAAAAACTTGCTCAGACGATACTATGAGAGGAAGTGCAACGAGGAAGACAGGAAAAATGATGAAAAGACAACAGCACAGAATAGACAAGCGTGACGTTGAGCGATGTCCGAAGAATCTCAGGAAAGAGACGGATATGGTACAACTTCTAAGGCGCCCCCCCACCGTCGGCCAGGCAACGCGATACATGTAGGCATGAAACGATTTTAAAAATCACACCGTGCAATCCATGTAGAATTTTAAAGTATAGATCCTTCGTCAGAGTTCACAAACAGGAATCGTTTATGCTCCCGGGCCCTCTATCTTGATGCACTGGCCCACAAAACCAATCAATCGTAATTAATCCCTAAAGTTAACATGAAGAGACTTACCTCATAGCTTGACCTGCCACGAGGAAAATATTAAGAAAAAAATAACGTCTTTAGTGACAACAAGGCATGATTACATGGAAGCGTACAAGAGTATAATAATATTTAGTACAAAAATATGGAG
The DNA here is from genome assembly GCF_036669935.1 of Montipora foliosa. Lineage (NCBI taxonomy): Eukaryota > Metazoa > Cnidaria > Anthozoa > Scleractinia > Acroporidae > Montipora > Montipora foliosa. The sequence goes on from NC_090870.1 coordinate 58,759,875, forward strand.
GCGCTTTGAAGAATATGTCGAAGCGTATAAATAGTGAAATAAAGTTCTTGGTGACTGGCGTTAAGGACCAAATTCAATCAGCAACACTGAAGGATTCAAGAATTTCTAATAAGCATGAATTCTCTACTACAATAGTATACTAAATTGATCGCTCCCCGTATGGGCTTTTCAGGGCCTACAAGCGTCGCACAACATCGGAATGAAAGAATGCATAAGGCGCCTCCGGCAGCCGCCATACTAAACGGTCCCTGTCTGATGTTGGAGCACAGCACCACAGCCAGATGTAATTAGCTGTGAGTCGATTTTAATGAGGGAGGAAAACCTAAACTCACGAATCAGATTGAGATCGAATGGAACTTAGCCAACATACATGCATGTACTACCGCAGAGGCAAGAGTCATCGTTTATGACCAATGGGCTAATGTGACTGCCACGCCTCAGAACTGCACCCTTGTTTTCAACTGAAATTGCAAAATATATTGCCAAAAGTCCGAAAAGCCTTTTATATCAATGAGGATACACACAGTTGGGCGAAACCATTTCCCTAGCATCGCAAATCGTTCAATTCGGGTTGTCATCAGAATGTCAAAAAAGGCTTTGCTTAAGCTACTCTTTCATTTAACGCACACCTTTACTGCTGATAGCGCTGCTTCCGGTTCGCTGAGAGATGAATGGATACAGAGTACTGCTAAGCTTTTCATCGACAGCATCCTAACAGACGATACAAGAATAAATATTAAGTAAAAATTGTACCGGGTGCAATTAATTATAGAATTCGCAACACTTTGTTTAAATCCAGTGTGGAGAACTATTTCATTAGCGACTGGTTTGGTTTTGTATTACGATGCCTCGTGATTGGGTTAAAAAGCTCGCGCCATATTCTCAGCCAACTAATCACAAGTCCCGCACGCGTTTTCCTATTCACGAAACCTACGAAAATTGTACTCAAACGGTTTAATGGTCCGTTAAATCCGTTTGTGTTGGCCTGTAGCTCCACTCGCGCGTGCACTCGAATGAGCGGGTGACGCATGCGTAAATGCTGATCTTGTAACCCCGTCATTTTTCTTGATTTTGCAAATTTACTCGTTTATATCTCTGCTTCCGGACGGTGAATTTTTTTCATTTTTTGCATGTTAGCTGGGATTAATTTAAAACGTCTCTCTTTCAAATTTTCAAAAAAATCCTGAAGGTGAAAAAAAAAAAGAGACATTTTTAAAACAAATGATTTTTCTGAGAAACTGACCTACAGATTTTGTTGAATTTTAAATGTTTTAGGGATTATTTCTAACATTATCTGGCAACGCTGAATGGGAAGGTTTTACCGTCCCGTTTTTTTTTTCAAAAAAGACAATATATCTTCATTTTAAGGCTCCGAAAAATGTCTTATATCGTTGCCATGGTAACGTTATACCCTCGCCAAAATTTCGTCTTGATATGATCATCGTAATAAGGACAGAATATGTTTATTCGTTTGAAAAAGGGAGAAACTATTTCGAGCCTCCTTTAAGTCAACTACAACAAACCGAAAACCGCTTCACATTTAATTGCTTTTTATCTCGTGAACTGTCAGATTAACAACGCGTTTCAGGCCTTAAGTTTTGCACTAACTCCAGAAACAAGATAAGCAGGGACTTTTGTCATAAAACTCTTGCTTCCTGACCTCCATAATATCCTTGACTACGGGGACCCATCGTGACAGCTCGTAAAGTGAAGTGCGCTCTTTTCTGGCTGGTTTGGTTCCTTTCCTTGCACCGGAGGACTATTTGAAAAG
>NC_090870.1:58769145-58776645 GCF_036669935.1 Montipora foliosa
AAAGGGCTTATTTTTAATATGCAAATTTCAATCAACACTCACTTTTCTGTTTTAAGCGATCTGGCAAATGTCACCACAAATGGGATGGATGACTAGAGTTTGAATGTTAAATTAAAATCTGAATGACTGAGTCAAAATTCTTTTTATATTTATTATGCTGTCAACCCCTTAAAAATTATTGGTGGTACACCCTTAAAAACTAGCAGTAATCAGGGATTGGTGAGGTACGTTTAATTCCTGTTTTGTCATTGACGAGGTATGAAAGTAGTTGTACATGTATAATTATTTTGGGAAGAATCGTTTTGTACGCTTTTCTAGTGTTAATTCAGGGATGAAGGTATTCACATTTAACATGTAAGTATTTTGACTGTTATCTTGTTGTTAATAATTTAATTTGTTAAAAACAAAAATAAAATTTTATGGAATGCACATGTTAATGCAAGATCAGTTTTGTGGGATATCAGTAACAATTCTTGGTGGATAGCCACAGCGAGACTCCCCAGCATGTACAGGCAGACAGTCGCCCATCCAGGTATTAACACTGTCCAACATGACTTGACTTCCCTTGGGCAAGCTGCAACACTATCACACAAGATCGAGGTTATTTGGGCCACAACAAGATGGAATCCAAACACTGAAATCCCATGGCATCACAACTGATACCCGGAGACAAATTAGGATGTGCAAATGTAATTAACAGTCCTGATACTTTATGAACATTGGGCATGAATGCAGTTTTAATGTAATGTAACATTGTAATTCATAATTTATACCCCATTCAAAATATTTTTACAACCTTATTGGATGTGGAAATCTTCTTGCTTGAGGCAAAATCTTTTATTTCAGTGTTGACTTTCCTTTTAAAAATGCAAAGAGAAATGACAAATTGTGTACATGTAAGATCCGGTGTAAAAACTAGTACAAAAACAAAAAATACAGTTTTGACTAAACAATACAAAAATTTCAGCGTTTCTTATAATACTTTACATGACATCATAAAATCAGTACCTCAAAACATCTGCTATGTGTTCATGACGGTTCTTTACCCACATTTCATCGTTCTCTAAATAGAAAAAGATTGATCACAGACATGGAAAATTGCTCCAAGTGGGGCATATCTAAAGTACTACTGCATTGCAGCTGTACCAAAACACCTTACAGTAGTGAGTAATCTATTCTGAAAATTATCTCACCATCAAGAATACTTTCTCTTTCCTCATTTCCAGATGATGAGATGTACCTTTTGTTGGAAAAAATGCAGTGTATAAGTAATGGTTATTAACTGCTTTTGTTTGCCTTTCTGCAACACACATGAGAACAAGATCAAGTGTACACAAATAAATAATAAATTATATTCAGATCTGCATGACAAAGTTCTATAAATCACACAAAATCTTATTTTTTTACAACAGCAAGTGCTATCAACTTCCCTTGTTCTGTTAAACTAATCCTAACTATCACAAAATTCTCAAATCTGATTTGTTATCAACAGCTCTGATTCTAGCATTAATAGGACAGTTTGTAATTGGACACTTTGCAACTGCGCAGTTGTACATGTCATCCCAAAGCCAAGGCTGTTGCCTAACAGGAGCCCGGTAGCCTGGGGCTCCCAAAGAATAGCTCTGGGCTCCTTAATTTTTCACAGCAACACCTTTCACTTCATACATGTTGGGCTCCTAAGTTCTCAGCGTTTAGCTCTGAGGGCCCCTTTAAAATTTTCTTAGGCAGCAGCCTTGAAAGCACACATTAGTTGTACTTAAATCATTTATCTTTTTCCAGGGCTATTTAAAAAAAACTACATGTAAGTAAAGTTTCTGAGCAGACTATTAGCTACTGCATATAACAAAAATGTTATCACTGTCATCGTATTATTATTAATGCATAATAGGACACCGTGTCGCAATATTCATATACTTAAATAATCACATGATTTTTCTCATGCAATGTTTGGGATCAATTGACGTACCCTCAGCCAATCAACACACTAACATTTTTGCAAGTGTAGTATCAATAGGCCTCGCACTTTGCACTTGGCCTATTTTGAAATTACTCACCCGATTACTTTCTGAATTGTACTCCACTCAGTCCTAAATGTATTACCGTGATTACAAATGGGTTTGCTATTTTAACCACAAAACTATAAGCCAATTCAATTACCTCTAAAACTCAAAATCAATCTCTTTACCAATATCCTTCAAGAAGCAGAATACCCATTAACATACAATCATGTAGAGTGTAATCACACTTTCCAACACCTAGTGAACAACGTTAAAAGGTACAAATGTAGAAAACTAGAATAGGAAAATTTGAAGAATCTTACTTGTAAACATCATTGTCAATATGAAGAAGATCATACGTCATTGCCTGAGGGAGAAAACAAAATTCACTTCAAACTGGAAATAACATTTGTACACACCAAAATATGCCCAGGAAATGATTTTTTTCAACTTTTTCCTTCTATTATTTTTTAGGTGCAAATAAGTATCTTCTACCAAGACAGAACACATGACAAATACTGTCAGAAAGACTGAGGATGAGCTTTTCTCCCTTGGAATGAAATGTATATGATATTGCTTTATGAAGAGGGAGCAAAGCATATTACACAGAAAAACTCAGGATGACTAGGATGTAAAAAAATACCTAAGTTGTAAAAAAGCCACAAGAGCACATCTTCTCAAACTCCTTATTAGTTACGGTTACATTAAGTTTTCTCAAAGTACTTGATGTAGACTGTTAATAATATTGCTAAAAAAAAATTAGTGCTTGTAGAATGGTTCTAGAAAGGCACTGAGTCAGAATAATAATGTACAAACTTTTTTCAACACCTTGTGAACCTGCAAGTAAAGGTATTCTACAAATTTTGGCATATGTAACCTGCAATGTCAATTCATGTAAGAGAGGGGAAACTGTGTCAAATCCTCTGCAAAAAAGGAGAAAGTAAAATAACATTACCCACAAGAACCATTTAAAGCCACTATTCTAAGCCATGAAAAATTAATAAAATAAAATAAAATATTTTTCATTTCTCTAATAAAGATTTTGAGTCATAGATCAGCAGCAAAATAATATTCAAAGCACTGGCAATGACTGTTAAGTAGTGTAGATGTACCTGTCCAGCAAAATGAGTTGTGAACGGCGCTTTTGTGGTCCCTGCAAACAAACAGAAATGAGAGTACCAGGGGTAAGTGCAGAAATAGGAACTTGTTCTTTCTTGTGCTCTCTAGTGAAAGCAGGCACGAAGTAAACATAACCTTGCCAACCCTCATGGAGCTGTCACCTCATACATAACTGTTGCAGTAGTTGTGTATCCATTATTTTCTTGTACAATAAAGGCGCTATCATGTCACATTATTTTAGGGTGTTTAGGGGAAATCGTTCGTTAATCAGGAGTTTAAAAATGACCTTTATCCAGACGATTTGCCATAAACTCGAAAAATATTGGGCCCACTTTTTTCAAGATTACCCAAATGTAATCTGTTTCAATCTTGTACATACAAACCATACACTTCCAAGCTTTTCTTTCCTTTTGCTGTATTTCTTAAATTATTTTATATTTTTATTTTACTTTATCCCATTTTGTGTAATCATACACACATGTACAGTGTACATGTAGACAAGCAAAATAAAAGAAGAACATAACAGATTGGATAATACAAACTTTACAGAAGGTACAGAGACGAAGATCAGAGTTAGATAGGAATGATTGAACCATTCAAGATATACATGAAGTCCAATACTGTATCATACCTCTCCCATGCCAGCTGGGTCATCTGCTTTGTATGCATACAGTTTTGTTTCTACAGAATTTGCTAACTCAGCAAGATGAAGTCCGTCCCTGCCAAATAAGCAAAAGTTCCTAATTGACATTTATTTAATTACTGCTTGGCAAGATATACCAAACATACATGTACATGTAACCAACTAATCATTACTTTTCTTGTGAAGGACCACATTTCAAATGAATTTTATCAACAAGAAGAAATCTCTCTGCAGTCATAGTTTTGTAACTCAAAAGTTGTACATGTAAGACTCACTTTCTGAATCTCACTGATGGATATTCTCCTAAAGTGGCACACAATGTGGCAATCTGCTCAGCTATTTTCTGATAATATGAAGAAACAAACATAACATTGATCTAAGAATTCAAGACACTTGTGATAAGCCGCCAAGCATAATTATTATGGCAGCTTAAAATATGTGAAAGTCATTCTAACAATTTATGGACAATTTTTGGTTGGGATTTGTATTTTTGAGCAAGCGCTTCTCCCAGCACCCTGAAAAATAGACATAAATCTTGCATGGATCACAAAATGCTTACCAAAGTCATGGGGGCTCAAATAATTAGGCCATTTCCGAGTTCATGTCTGCCTCCTCCTTAAAGCGAGTCTAAGTGCGAAGTTTTTCTTATGATAATTAGTTTTCTTTCATATGTAAAGTAGAACCAATAATTACCATCACAAAAACTTCGCACGTAGACTCGCTTTGGAGAGGAGGCAGACATGAACTCGGAAATGGCCTATTGTTTTACTGCAATTTTTATAATTCTGCAGAATCTCATCTTCAAGTGCCAGCGGCCAAACAGCGTTTTGGCTTCCACCAATCAAATTTCCAATGCCAAGCCAAAACCACAGATGCTGAAAACATAAATGCATGACATTAAACCTACCAATCAGCATCTTTGGTTCTTAACACTTTGACATCCAAACCAGCCTAAACAGGTCAGACTTAGTATTTTACTCTGTCTAATGCCAGACAATTTTACTCGTCAATGGGGAACCCCTGGGAGTCAATTTACATTTTGTAAAATCAAACTTGGTGTCGATGGAAAGCAATGGAATAGCCCTTATTGGAGTTATCAGCAGTTTTGCCACATAAACGGGGCTAAGGGGCCATTTTGTATCGAATTGCATTGACCCATAAGCATCTTTTTCATGTACAGGTGTAGTTTGAAACAAAAGAAAATGTGCCTGCAGGCTCAACCCCAATAAGGTCTATTTGCAGGAATCTTCTTACTGAAGAACCTCTAAAAGGATATCATTATCAGATAATCGAGCTGTGAACTAAACAAAAACTCCAATTCAAATTCTGGAGGTCGAGTCGTTCTTCCCGGCTACGTTCGGAAATTTGATTGATGGAAGCCAAAACATAGTTGGTGCTCAGTGCTTGAAGGTGAGATTACAGTGTACACAGAATTTTAAAAATCGCAGTAAAACTAAACATTTTTACATGTATGTTGTGTGATGTATCAGTTGCAACTGTGTTGCTGTGTTGTTGTTAGTCTGATTTTCGCAACATGATTTTCATGTAAGCTTCACTAGGAAAAAGCTTGTTGCACACTGTATTGATAATTTAACGGTCGCAACGAGTAAGTGAGTGAGAAAAATTACCTGGTCACCCGGCCGGGCACTCGGGCTTAAATTGAAATTGAAATTGTTGTTACTTAATTCTGCTGTGGATGGAGTAAAGCACGGCCGGCGAAGCGGTGCAATTTATTTTTGTATGAAACGGGAATCGCAGTTCATGCAAATTTAATATTTTTACAATTTTTCGCTGCTGTGTGTGCTTGGCTAAAATATATTTTGGTTATGGTTGTTTTCCCCCTGTATATGAAAATTAATAACAAAAGAAAAAAGGGAAAGATCATGTTATTTGTTGTTGTTTTAGAAACAGAGCAATCCCACGTTGTCTTTGGTGTTGTGACAAATTATTGGAATGCGCGTTCTAAAAATAAATATGCAAAGACTGACACTTTGACTGAATGCACAAAAACCTCATTCAACTTTAAACATTTTACTCATAATATGGGGAAAAATACTTAGGTTATGTGCTGTAGCGATGATTTTCGTCCAGATCAAGATGACTTGTTTAAAAAAAATGATAGCTTTTGGGCCGCCGTCGCACATTTTTATTTCACGGCAGTTTTCACAGAATCAAGTGGCATTGGTTCACGTTTTGAAAACTTGACTATGTTTTCAACCTAACTAACCAGTAAAAAGGTTTACCTGTATTAGACCCAAAATTATTTATTAAAATTACATAAACCTGTCGCAATCTTTACTTTTTTTATTTTTAACCTGAAAAACATCAGCTGCATTGCCACTTTTCTCGCCTTTCTCAAGTATGGCATGAGAAATTTGACAGATTGCGGGTTTTTCTTGCACTAGCGCATTCGACAATCACCAGAGCAGTAGCAGCAATATTGATGTAAAGAGACGGATGAAGATCTTGCTGCCTTGATGATCTCAGATAATTAGTTACTGTAAATAAATAATTAATTAATTCAGGCGACTGACTTAAAGGGCAGGGCACCCCAGCTTAAATGCTTGGGAGACAGAAGGGCTCCCTGAAATTTTCCTTAGAGCACAGCCTTTATCTGCCTATCAGGCAATGAAAACAAGGTACTTTATTGCTAGCATACTCAAATTAATTTTTACAAGAACTTTATCAAAATTTGGTAAGTGAGCCTTAATTCCAACAAGATACAAACATTAGACAATCATTATATTAATTTTAGTCATAATCAAGTGAAGCATGGTCGTCTGAGTAAGTGCATGTACATAGTCCTGAGAAAAACAGTTGTTTAGGATGACATTGACTCGTATTTTGACAACCTGAGCACAAGTCATCTTCAGAGTCTTAAAGTGACTATGAAAATGACTTCGGCTCCATGTATGTCAAGTGACTTTGAAGGTGACTTCCACCTCAGAGTCTAGTGCCTCTGAAGATGACTTCCACTTAGGTTTTCGAAATGTCAGTCATGATGATCAATAGGGAGCTTAAGCACGCGACAATTGTGATATGCAGACAGCAAACATAAATGAGCTCCCTTTTAACTTGTCTCCACACAACCAAATTTACATTACTTGGTATCCTTTCTCCACTAGAGAAAATTATTAGTTTAAAAATCTAGGAGACACTACTGGCCTGGCGTGCGGAAAGTTCACTTCAGGTTGCTGTCCGCATCACAACAACGTTGGGTGCTTAACATCCCTATTGTCATTGCTTGAAAGCCGATTAACTTAATCCAGGATAAGCGTAAACTTTTGTTTCATGTTTTCAACTTTTTGGTGAAAGGTTCTTTTGCTTATTCTTGTGTCTCAAGATTGACTTCTTCTAATGTAAAAAAAGTTTTGCCGAATGTCAGCGTTGAGCAGCACTAATGGGAGTAAAGAAATAAACTCCTTGGTTAATTCTTAATCTGGGATTAGCATTAATTAATAGGCTTTTGAAAACCTGGACCCTGATCACTTCAGGCTGATATGACCATTCGGATCAAAACATTTACAATAATTATTATTTTATTTATAGTCATTACCTCAGAATACTGAAAACGCTGTGCTTGATCTGATGTTTCTCGACCATAAAAACAATGAAATGCCTTAGGAGCATCCATGGAATAAACCTAAAGGTTAAAAGAACAAATATTCAATGGCCAGGGAATATCCTTGAATGGATAATTAGATTTTGAGCTTGTTGACAATAGCCTCGTTAATTAATCTT
>NC_090870.1:58781645-58784145 GCF_036669935.1 Montipora foliosa
CCAGGAGCTTCCACTATTGGCAGCCAGCTCCCAGATGCAGACCACTCACATGGCTGGCAAATCCAGGCAACCCAGCCATGAGCCCCCACGCGGAAAGAGAAAAACAGGCACCTGCCACACTGATAAAATAGTGGAAAGAAAGGGAGGGACAGGGAGGGAAGGGGAGACAGCCTCCAAGGAGTCGCCACGCTCAGGAAAACACTAACGCTCAGAAAACGCTGACTAAAACGCCAACAAAACTGCTACAACGCCCTATGAACCAAGAACACAAAGAATCCTGGCCCATGCGCACATCTAACAAACCGCTGACTGCAAAGGTAAAACTTGTGCTCCTAGTTGTTAATTCTGTTAAATGTCATTTAACTGCATATAATACATGTACATGTATGTCCCCTCCAGTAACCCATTGAGGAGGGGGGGGGGGGGGCATCCTACAGTAGGGCACCCAATGCAACACATAGGGTGCGATCCCTTAGGCAGGTCTGTTGTAAGCTGTGGTATCAATTTAGCAATAAAATTGGTTGGGCTTCTACTAAATGCTGAGCTTTTGCGGTGTACCAAAACCAAACCACAGATTTGGGGTGGATTGCAATCCATTTCCGAGAGTGGAGGTTATTATAGACCATACTGGCATGTACATTTTGTTTTGCCAGTACAGACCATGTGCACTCAATAGATGGTTTTCACTCACGTGATTTGGCGGCCATATTGGTGTAGAAAACAATACAAAATGTATTCATGGAATATGCATAAAAATAGAGTTTGGTTCCCAAAGGAGAGAACGTCTATTGTTCTTGTACACCAACATGGCCGCTGTGACGTCACGTGAAAACGATCTATAGAGTTAGTATTTTTGTCTTGTTTCACAGACCATAGTTTTTAAGTGAGTGATTAACCCATTGACTCCTGGGGGTTCCCCATTGACGAGTAAAATTGTCTGGTGTTAGACAGAGTAAAATTCTGGCCGGTTTAAGTCAGTTTAGGCATCAAAGGGTTGAAAAGAGTGAAAGCAAAAATTAATATGTCCAACTTTGAAAGAAAATAGTGTTTGAGTATTATATTACCCAATGATGTTAACGAAATTAATTTATATTTAATTAATTAATTAATTAATACACATGGGACAAATTTTCCCTTCTGATTGGCTAAGAGTAATGCAGTTTTCAGGCAATCCAGTCCAGAAAAGAGGTAATTCAGTGCTAAAGAGAAGTAACAAATGAAGCATTCTGATTGGTCTGGTGGCCATTACCAAATGCAAGCCCTGCATGATGCACTTGTTGCTTTATTGCACGAAAAGAGTGCATTTCTTCAGATTAACTATGATACTAACATCTTGCAATTTTTTTTGCATATTATTATAAGTAATCATGTGATTTCCTTGTGTAATTTGGAATACATTAGCACTTGTAAATTACATGTATTTCAAAGACTGCAAATTACACAGGCCCATATTTTAGTCTTTGAGAAAATCTATCTACAGGTGCATATTTATTCCAACTTGCACTTGAAATCATGTCTTTTGATAACCAGATTATACTTGTAAGTGAGCCATATTTGGTCTATATGAGAAGCAAATCACAAAGAATGAAATTCAAGGAATCATAAACCATCCTCAACTTCTAAGCTTTGGAAAAATGAATATTGATCTCAAAGGAAAAAATTAATTCAAAGCAGAAAAACACAAAATAACATCCAATCACCTTAGCTTAGGAAGGTTTCCTGAAGAACAAAATCTAAAATATATTGCACCAAATTTAAACGCGAATTAATTAAGCTTAGAAATTAATTAAGCTTAATGTTCTCCATTCTATTATGCAGCAAACTGGTTAGTACATTAAGCTTTAATACTTTAGTGTATACGTCATATAAATTACTTGTTATTCCTTCCTCCACGATATCGTGCATTTTGCAGCAAGATGAGATTATCCGCGAGCTTAAATGATCCACTACAAGAACCTAAGAAACAACGAATGAAAGATTTGACTAAAATCGTTTGTCATGACCATAACAAAAGTGAAAATTCGTGTCTATACCGAGGTTTATTTTTACCTTCCATTCTCCAAGCTTTTGAACAGCTCGAATCACATCTTGCATGAGACCTGAGAAACAAAAGTTACGAAACACATCAGATTCCCACCGTGACTGAATGTACGGCCACATTTTGTCAAAGCTCTAACTCACGTTGTCCTACCACAGCTTTCAGAGACATGGCTGGTAGTTGTGACAAAAAAGACAGATGGCGTATATATGGCTTCGTAGCCTCGCCAGTTGGGTGGTGCTGTTGTGATCACGCTTCACCTGGGGGGTCCAGGGTCCCGTTTCTCGAAAGTCCCGAAAACTTTTCGGCCCGCAATGCGGTGATGCCAGCTGGCTGTCGCCAGCAAAAATAATTTTAAAATGGTAATGGTAATGGTAATGATTTATATAGCGCATTTCCTATTCTTGGTTTTCATGTGACGTCATCAAAACTAAAAAGTAAGGAATTATCAATCCTTTTCAG
>NC_090870.1:58791645-58794145 GCF_036669935.1 Montipora foliosa
ACACAAGATAATCGCGCAATACATCTTTCAAACTAACATGAAGTCACGTCGCCATATTTTGCCAGTTTATACTAAACGGAATAATCGATCGCGATCTGATGGCATTTGATTCACGCAATAAGTTTCTCCATCTCAAGAATGCAAACAGCATTTCTGAGAGTTTGACACCTCCTCGAGGACTGATTAGCTCCCAAGGCACTTCCAATCGGCTTCTAGTACAACGGAAAATAGCCATGTCCGGTACTTTCACTCTATCAAATCCGGTGCTTTGAAAAACTATCAAAAACCTTGAAAACGCTGCCGTTTTTTTCAGTGATAGCTCAGAAATTTAAAGATATTGTTGGCTTAGATGGCTAAATATTCTCCGAAAGACTGTAAATAGCAGAAAATACAAAGGAAATAACAGAAAAATTAGATCACGGATAGCAAAGAATTCCAGCACACCCTCGTTCAGATTGCGTTTAGACGGGGGTACAAAATGTTTCCGTGATAACGGCTAAGAAACTTGAAAGCGAAAGGCTCATTCAAATGAGTTTAGCCAAGAGTGGATTAGAGAATCCACTCTTGGTTTGGCTCAATTTCTACCACTCAAACCTGTTAGTTGCTGGCCTTGCAAATGGGAGCAGACTGTTTGACTTAACGACACAGAGTGCAAAAATAACAAAATAGGAATTGCTCTCATCATTTTCTCTTCAAGCTAGCAAGAAGCTATCAATAGTCGTAAGCTTTCCCCAAAAGGTCAGCTTCATTTATATGTGCGCTATGACTGAAGAAATATGGAGATTTGATTGGTAAACTACTGGCCGGAGCGCAATGGGTTTTGCTCGCCCACCAGATCGATGACGGTTGGTTTTTCATCAAAACAGGAAGCCGAGTGGGATGTAAAAGGGACAAAGGGCTTTCAATTCGGGTAAAACTAAAAAAAGTATATCTATTTTTAAAGAGATCTTTGACAAACAAAAAGGCTGCTGAAGACAATTCTTTGGATGGCGACACCTGAGGGTTCCATTTACGAGCAGAGATTTTCTGGAAACACCATTACGTTTTGATTCTGCCCCATGCGAAGGAAATTGTTTTGAACAATAAAGTAATCAATTTAAAAAATTCTTCAAGAAAGGTCCATCCTTAGAGCAGTACTGAGATAATCTCACTGATAACTGATTCGTCAGGCCTTTCGAAAACTATGTTGGTGAGAAAATGCGAAAGCTTGGAAATAAATAGAAGTTCTTAAATTAAAAGTTACTCGACGAATACCGAGGTTTATTTAGGCCAATCATTAATGTGAATAAAAGCAAATTACTTTGTAATGAAATCGAAGTGATTTGTTCATTTATCTGCCTCTAAATTGCTTATTATAAGATCTCCTTATATAGTGAGAGCATTTTTCAAAAAGCAATTTTCATTTATTTGTTTCGTAGACTTGCATGAGTGGTTGCATTACGTATGTGCCTTGTTCAATATATAATTGTCGATCTCTTAAATGAGTAGTTTTGGTCAAATAACTTTACGAAAGGGCATGCCGAACTAACGGAGGATTTAAATCATTGAAAACCTTTTCATTTGAAACTCTAATTTCCTTCAGTTATTACTTCCAGAAAAGGTCCAAACACATCGGCCGCTACACTCGTTTGTATACCAGTTTATTTATGTACAAAGCGTGGGTTGTACGTTTAAACCTACTGAACTAAACAACAGCCTTTCCAATTACAAGGAAATTTAACAGCTTCTTCCACAAAGAAATGAAAAATTAAAAAGAAACAACAACAAAGTAACTGCTCAGTGCAATTACCCAGTTTTTCAGTTCTTCATTTTTAATATATTTTTTTGTCATAAGTCAAGTTCCTCAGTCTGGCGAGTGTATGTACTTTTCTGTACGTGAGCTAAGGCTGTCCCGTTTACGAAATTATTTAATATTGAATTTGATAAAACCTACATAGGAAGCTCTCGAGATATCTAATCTTTGTCAGAATCTTTGTGTATCACGGTATGATCAACTTTTGTCGCTTCTCACGGACATTATTCCTTGTTCACTGGATAATAAATCAAAAAATTACAATTGCAGCAATGAGTCACTGATTAACTGGGTTGATATGGTAAATTGACTGTAAGACTGACGTTTCGAGCATTAGTCCTTCGTACATTAGAGCGAATATTGATATTATTCACTCTGAAGAAGGGCTAACGCTCGAAACGTCAGCTTTCGAATGTCTTCACGGGTGTACAATTTACCATGTCAACTCAGTTGATAATCGCACTATTGAGCTTCTCTTCCCTATACCAACGCAGATCCAGCTTCTTAAGAAACTAAACCTTTTGCCAATTCACATCGAAACTTCTGGCTTTAGTTGCGAGCTAACTTTTTAAAGTTCCTGTTGAACCAAACGCATCTACTGTATTCTCTTTCCACATTTAAGTTGAAATGCAAAAAATGCTATATTCTTCTTCAAAAAAAAAAGGGAAAAGTCAAGGGAATTTAAGAAACACATATTTGACAGTCGGT